>NW_019957556.1:176454-196006 GCF_002910315.2 Salvelinus sp. IW2-2015
CTTAGTTGGTTGGGCTTTGAGGCTGGGGGTGTTTAAAAAAAGCTGTTGTTTGTCAGTGCTTTGATTGGGGCTAGAGGGGTGGTATGGCCTGTGCAGTGCTGATCTGGGGGAGTGGTTAGGCTGTGTTGGGCTGAGTTTGGGTGGGGGTGCGTTAGCTGTGTCAGTGCTGATTGGGGCTGGGTGGTCTAGGCTGTCGGTGGTGGGCTGATTTGGGGCTGGCGTGGTTATAAGCTGTGTCAGTGCTGTATATGGCGGTCTTCATGGGTCGGGGAGGTTAAGCTTCGTTTTCTTATGGGGCTGATTGGGGCTTGGGGTTGCGTTCGTTAGGCTGTTGTCCAGTGCTGAGTGGGGGCTGAGAACCGCTTGAGACCTCTCTGCGTCTCACAAAGACACGGCAGTTGGAACCAAAAATCTCAAATTTGGACTCATCAGACCAAAGGACAGATTTCCACCGGTCTAATGTCCATTGCTCGTGTTTCTTGGCACAAGCAAGTCTCTTCTTCATATTGGTGTCCTTTAGTAGTGGTTTCTTTGCAGCAATTTGACCATGAAGGCCTGATTCACGCAGTCTCCTCTGAACAGTTGATGTTGAGATGTGTCTGTTACTTGAAATCTGTGAAGCATTTATTTGGGCTGCAATTTCTGAGGCTGGTAACTCTAAATGAACTTATCCTCTGCAGCAGAGGTAACTCTGGGTCTTCCTTTCCTGTGGTGTTCCTCATGAGAGCCAGTTTCATCATATCGCTTGATGGTTTTTGCAACTGCAGTTAAAGAAACTTTCAAAGTTCTTGACATTTTCCAGATTGACTGACCTTCATGTCTTAAAGTAATGATGAACTGTCATTTCTCTTTTCTTATTTGAGCTGTTCTTGCCATAATATGGACTTGGTCTTATACCAAATAGGGCTCTCTACTGTATACCAACCCTACCTTGTCACAACACAACTGATTGGCTCAAACGCATTAAGGAAAGAAGTTCCTTAATTAACTTTTAACAAGGCACACCTGTTAATTGAAATGCATTCCAGGTGACTACCTCATGAAGCTGGTTGAGAGAATGCCATGAGGGTGCAAAGCTGTCATCAAGGCAAAGGGTGGCTACTTTGAAGAATCTCAAATATACATTTTGATTTGTTTAACACCTTTTTTTTGTTTACAAATGATTAAAGCTCAGTATTTGTATTATTCAACTGTCGTCTTTTTCCCTCATCCTTACGAAGGTATCCAATCATTCCGGACCCCACTTTGTGTGTGTGTGTGTGTGTGTGTGTGTGTGTGTGTGTGTGTGTGTGTGTGTAAATATATACTGAACAAAAATATAAACGCAACATGTAAAGTGTTGTTCCCATGAGCTGAAATAAAGCTGAAATAAAAGATCCCAGAAAAATTCCATACTCACAAAAAGCCTATTTCTTTAAAATGTTGTTCACAAATATGTTTGAATTAGTGAGCGTTTCTCCTTTGCCAAGATAATCCACGCACCTGACAGGTGTGGCAAATCAAGAACCCGATTAAACAGTATAATAATTACATAGGTTCACCTTGTGCTGGGGACAAAAGGCCACTAAAAAAAATGCAGTTTTGACACACAACATGTGTTTTGACACACAAGATGCCTCAAGTTTTGATGGAGTGTGCAATTGACATGCTGACTGCAGGATTGTCCACCAAAGCTGTTGCCAGAGAATTGAATGTTCATTTCTCTACCATAAGCCACCTCCAACGTCATTTTCGGTAATCTGGCAGTATGTCCATTCGGCCTCACGCCAGCCAGACCACGTTTAACCGCGCCAGCCAGGCCACGTTTAACCGCGCCAGCCAGGCCACGTTTAACCGCGCCAGCCAGGCCACGTTTAAAACCGGCGGCCCCCCCCCCCGCCAACCCCCCCCGCCGCCCCCCCGCGCCGCCGCCCCCAGCCAGGCCACGTTTAACCGCGCCAGCCAGGCCACGTTAACCGCGCAGCCAGGCCACGTTTAACCGCGCCAGCCAGGCACGTTTAACCGCTTCCAGCCAGGCCACGTTTAACCGGCGCCAGCCAGGCCACGTTTAACCGCGCCAGCCAGGCCACGTTTAACCGCGCCAGCCAGGCCACGTTTAACCGCGCCAGCCCAGGATTTCCACATCCGGCTTCTTCACCTGCAGGATCGTCTGAGACCAGCCACCCAGACAACTGATGAATATTTATGTCTGTAATAAAGCCCTTTTGTGGGGAAAACCTCATTCTGATTGGGGAGCCAGGCCCAGCCAGGGGGGTGGGCCTATGCCCTTCAAGAGCCACCCATGGCTGTGCCCCTGCCCAGTCATGGAAAATCAATAGATAAGGACCTAATGAATTTATTTAAATTGACTGATATCCTTATATGAACTGTGGCGCAGTAAAATTGTTGCGTTTATATTTTTCATAAAGTATATATATATATATATTTATATATAAAAAGGTACAGGTATATTATATATACACTGGGGTCCAGAATTATTGGTGCCTTCAAAAGCTTAACAACCTCTTATTAAGGCTCGGGGGGAGTGTTCGGAAGTTCGGATGAATGATGTGCCCAAAGTAAACTGCCTGTTACTCAGGCCCAGAAGCTAGGATATGCATGTAATTTGTAGCATTGGATAGAAAACACTCTGAAGTTTCTAAAACTGTTAAAAATAATGTCTGTGAGTATAAGAGAACTGATTTGGCAGGCAAAAACCAGAGGAAAATCCATTCGGACATTCTTTTTTTGAGGTCACAAGCCATTTCAATGATAGCCTATGGGAAAAACAAATAGATAGGACCCAAATTGCAGTTCCTATGGCGTCCACTAGATGTCAACAGTCATTAGAAAGGGTTTCAGGCTAGTTTTTTGAAAAAATGAACGAGTAGTTGTAGTTTTTCCAAGGTGTCTCTCATTAGAAAAGTAGTCTTGTTACGTGTGAATGAGGTGCGCGCTCTTCATTATTTATCTTCTCTATTGAACATACTATTCTCTGTCTTAAATTTGATCATTTATTTAGATATAAGAGTACCCGAGGATTAATTAGAATCATCGTTTGACTTGTTTGGAAGAACTTTACCGGTAACGTTTTGGATTCGTCTGTATGCATGTTGAACGAGTGGATTACTGAGATCAATGGCGCCAACTAAACTGACTTTTTGTGGATATAAAGAGGGACTTTATCGAACAAAACGACCATTCATTGTGTAGCTGTGACCCTTGGGATTGCAAACAGAGTTAGATCTTCAAAGTTAAGTGATTTATTTAATCGCTATTTGTGATTTTTGTGACGCCTGTGCTGGTTTGAAAAAGTATTTTGATGTGGGGCGCAGTCCTCAGATAAATCGCACGGTATGCTTTCGCCGTAAAGCCTTTTTGAAATCTGACAACGCGGTTGGATTAACAAGAAGTTAAGCTTTTAAACGATGAAAGACAGTTGTATTTTCATGAATGCCACGAGTGTGCAAAGCTGTAACACTTTTTTGGTCACTACATGATTCCATATGTGTTATTTCATAGTTTTGATGTCTTCACTATTATTCTACAATGTAGAAAATAGTAAAAATAAAGAAAAACCCTTGAATGAGTAGGTGTGTCCAAACATTTCACTGTTACTGTATTTATATTTATATGCTGCAACTAGACAAGATAAAATTAGTTTTGATCAGTCATGGAAATACATATATATATGTGGAAAGTGTCTTCAAATGAGTGGTAAACGGATATTTCGCTGAAACGCTCAGTGACTTTCAACGTGGCACCGTCATAGGATGCCACCTTTCCAACAAGTCAGTTCATCAAGTTTCTACCCTGCTAGAGCCGCCCCCGGTGAACTGTAAGTGCTGTTATTGTGAAGTGGAAACGTCTAGGAGCAACAACGGCTCAGCTGCGAAGTGGTAGGCCACACAAGCTCACAGAACGGGACCGCTGAGTGCTGTAGCGCGTAAACACAATCTGTCCTCGGTCGCAACACTTCACTACCGAGTTCCAAACTGCCTCTGGAAGCAACATCAGCACAAGAACTGCTCGTCAGGAGCTTCATGAAATGAGTTTCCATGGCCGAGCAGCCGCACACAAGACTAAGATCACCATGCATAACGCCAAGCGTCGGCTGGAGTGGTGTAAAGCTCGCCGCCATTGGACTCTGGAGAAGTGGAAACGCGTTCTCTGTAGTGATGAATCACACTTCAGCATCTGGCAGTCCGACGGAGGAATCTGGGTTTGGCGGATGCCAGGAGAACGCTACCGGCCTCAATGCATAGTGCAAACTGTAAAGTTTGGTGGAGGAGGAATAATGGTCTGTTGCTGTTTTTCATGGTTCAGGCCCCTTAGTTCCAGTGAAGGGAAATCTTAACGCTACCGCATACAATGACATTCTAGACGATTCTGTGCTTCCAACTTTGTGGCAACAGTTTGGGAAAGGCCCTTTCCTGTTTCAGCATGACAATGCCCCCGTGCACAAAGCGAGGTTCATACAGAAATGTTTTGTCGAGATAGGTGTGGAAGAACTTGACTGGCCTGCACAGAGCCCTGACCTCAACCCCATTAAACACCTTTGGGATGAATTGGACTGCGAGCCAGGTCTAATCGCCCAACATCAATGCACGACCTCACTAATGCTCTTGTGGCTGAATGGAAGCAAGTCCCCGCAGCAATGTTCCAACAACTAGTGGAAAGCCTTCCCAGAACGGAAGAGGCTGTTATAGCAGCAGAGGGGACCAACTCCATTATAATGCCAATGATTTTGGAACAAGATGTTCGACGAGCAGGTGTCCACATACTTTTGGACATGCAGTGTATATCCATCCATTTATATATATATATATATATATATATATATATACATACACATACCCATCTAAATATATCTATCTATCTATCTATCTATATATATATATATATATATATTATACACACACACATACAGTGGGGCAAAAAAGTATTTAGTCAGCCACCAATTGTGCAAGTTCTCCCACTTAAAAAGATGAGAGAGGCCTGTATTTTCATAGGTACACTTCAACTATGACAGACAAAATGAGAAAAAGAAATCCAGAAAATCACATTGTAGGATTTTTTATGAATTTGTTTGCAAATTATGGTGGAAAATAAGTATTTGGTCAATAACAAAAGGTATCTCAATACTTTGTTATATACCCTTTGTTGGCATGAAAGAGGTCAAACGTTTTCTGTAAGTCTTCACAAGGTTTTCACACCCTGTTGGTGTATTTTGCCCATTCCTCCATGCAGATCTCCTCTAGAGCAGTGATGTTGCTGGGCAACACGGACTTTCAACTCCTTCCAAAGATTTTCTATGGGGTTGAGATCTGGAGACTGGCTAGGCCACTCCAGGACCTTGAAATGCTTACGAAGCCACTCCTTTGTTGCCGGGCGGTGTGTTTGGGATCATTGTCATGCTGAAAGACCCAGCCACGTTTCATCTTCAATGTCCTTGCTGATGGACGTAGGTTTTCACTCAAAATCTCACGATACATTGCCCCATTCATTCTTTCCTTTACACGGATCAGTCGTTCTGGTCCCTTTGCAGAAAAACAGCCCCAAAGCATGATGTTTCCACCCCCATGCTTCACAGTAGGTATGTGTTCTTTTGGATGCAACTCAGCATTCTTGTCCTCCAAACACGACGAGTTGAGTTTTTACCAAAAAGTTCTATTTTGGTTTCATCTGACCATATGACATTCTCCCAATCTTCTTCTGGATCATCCAAATGCTCTCTAGCAAACTTCAGACGGGCCTGGACATGTACTGGCTTAAGCAGGGGGACACGTCTGGCACTGCAGGATTTGAGTCCCTGGCGGCGTAGTGTGTTACTGATGGTAGGCTTTGTTACTTTGGTCCCAGCTCTCTGCAGGTCATTCACTAGGTCCCCCCGTGTGGCTCTGGGATTTTTGCTCACCGTTCTTGTGATCATTTGAGCCCATGGGGTGAGATCTTGCGTGGAGCCCAGATCGAGGGAGATTATCAGTGGTCTTGTATGTCTTCCATTTCCTAATAATTGCTCCCACAGTTGATTTCTTCAAACCAAGCTGCTTACCTATTGCAGATTCAGTCTTCCCAGCCTGCTGCAGGTCTACAATTTTGTTTCTGGTGTCCTTTGACAGCTCTTTGGTCTTGGCCATAGTGGAGTTTGGAATGTGACTGTTTGAGGTTGTGGACAGGTGTCTTTTATACTGATAACAAGTTCAAACAGGTGCCATTAATACAGGTAACGAGTGGAGGACAGAGAGCCTCTTAAAGAAGAAGTTACAGGTCTGTGAGAGCCAGAAATCTTGCTTGTTTGTAGGTGACCAAATACTTATTTTCCACCATAATTTGCAAATACATTCATAAAAAATCCTACAATGTGATTTTCTGGATTTTTTTTTCTCATTGTCTGTCATAGTTGAAGTGTACCTATGATGAAAATTACAGGCCTCTCTCATCTTTTTAAGTGGGAGAACTTGCACAAATTGGTGGCTGACTAAATACTTTTTTGCCCACTGTACCTATCTATATATATATATATACAGTGGGGAGAACAAGTATTTGATACACTGACAATTTTGCAGGTTTTCCTACTTACAAAGCATGTAGAGGTCTGTATCATAGGTACACTTATCATAGGTACACTTCAACTGTGAGAGAAGAATCTAAAACAAAAATCCAGAAAATCACATTGTATGATTTTTAAGTAATTAATTTGCATTTTATTGCATGACATAAGTATTTGATACATCAGAAAAGCAGAAACTGAATATTTGGTACAGAAACCTTAGTTTGCAATTACAGAGATCATACGTTTCCTGTAGTTCTTGACCAGGTTTGCACACACTGCAGCAGGATTTTGGCCCACTCCTCCATACAGACCTTCTCCAGATCCTTCAGGTTTCGGGGCTGTCGCTGGGCAATACGGACTTTCCTCCCTCCAAAGATTTTCTATTGGGTTCAGGTCTGGAGACTGGCTAGGCCACTCCAGGACCTTGAGATGCTTCTTACGGAGCCACCCTTAGTTGCCCTGGCTGTGTGTTTCGGGTCGTTGTCATGTGGAAGACCCAGCCACGACCCATCTTCAATGCTCTTACTGAGGGAAGGAGGTTGTTGGTCAAGATCTCGCGATACATGGCCCCGTCCATCCTCCCCTCAATACGGTGCAGGCGTCCTGTCTCCCTTTGCAGAAAAGCATCCCCAAAGAATGATGTTTCCACCTCCATGCTTCACGGTTGGGATGGTGTTCTTGGGTTGTTACTCATCCTTCTATTCCTCCAAACACGGCGAGTGGAGTTTAGAGCAAAAAGCTCTATTTTTTGTCTCATCAGACCACATGACCTTCTCCCATTCCTCCTCTGGATCATCCAGATGGTCATTGGCAAACTTCAGACGGGCCTGGACATGCGCTGGCTTGAGCAGGGGGACCTTGCGTGCGCTGCAGGATTTTAATCCATGACGGCGTAGTGTGTTACTAATGGTTTTCTTTGAGACTGTGGTCCCAGCTCTCTTCGGGTCATTGACCAGGTCCTGCCGTGTAGTTCTGGGCTGATCCCTCACATTCCTCATGATCATTGATGCCCCACGAGGTAGATCTTGCATGGAGCCCCAGACCGAGGGTGATTGACCGTCATCTTGAACTTCTTCCATTTTCTAATAATTGTGCCAACAGTTGTTGCCTTCTCACCAAGCTGCTTGCTATTGTCCTGTAGCCCATCCCAGCCTTGTACAGGTCTACAATTTATCCCTGATGTCCTTACACAGCTCTCTGGTCTTGGCCATTGTGGAGAGGTTGGAGTCTGTTTGATTGAGTGTGTGGGACAGGTGTCTTTTATACAGGTAACGAGTTCAAACAGGTGCAGTTAATACAGGTAATGAGTGAGAACAGGAGGGCTTCTTAAAGAAAAACTAACAGGTCTGTGAGAGCCGGAATTCTTACGGTGTGGTAGGTGATCAAATACTTATGTCATGCAATAAAATGCAAATTAATTTCTTAAAAAATCATACAATGTGATTTTCTGGATTTTTGTTTTAGATTCCGTCTCTCACAGTTGAAGTGTACCTATGATAAAAATGACAGACCTCTACATGCTTTGTAAGTAGGAAAACCTGCAAAATCGGCAGTGTATCAAATACTTGTTCTCCCCACTGTATATGTATTCTATCTATCTATCTATCTATCTATCTATCTCTATCTATACACACACACACCTATCTAGATATACATCTATATATATATATTATATATACAGTTGAAATCTGAAGTAAAAAAAAAAGAAAAAGGGGAGGCTTGCAAGCCGAAGAACACCATCCCAACCGTGAAGCACGGGGGGTGGCAGCATCATGTCGTGGGGCTGATTTTTCTGCAAGAGGGACTGTGGCACTTCACAAAAATAGATGGCATCATGAGGCAGGAAAATTATGTGGATTAAATTTATGGAACATCTCAAGACATCAGTCAGGAAGTTAAAGCTTGGTTGCAAATGGGTCTTCCTAATGGACAATGACCCCAAGCATACTCCCAAAGTTGTGGCAAAATGGCTTAAGGACAACAAAGTCAAGGTATTGGAGTGGCCATCACAAAGCCCTGACCTCAATCCTATAGAAAATGTGTGAGCAGAACTGAAAAGCGTGTGCGAACAAGGAGGCCTACAAACCTGACTCAGTTACACCAGCTCTGTCAGGAGGAATGGGCCAAAATTCACCCAACTTATTTGTGGAAGCTTGTGGAAGGCTACCCGAAACGTTTGAGCCGAGTTAAACAATTTAAAGGCAATGCTACCAAATACTAATTGAGTGTATGTGTATTCTAGGGAGTTTTTCCTAGTCACTGTGCTTCTACATCGCTTGCTGTTTGGGGTTTAGCTGGGTTTCTGTATAGCACTTTGAGATCAGCTGATGTAAGAAGGGCTATATAAATACATTTGATTTCATTTGTATGTAAACTTCTGACCCACTGGGAATGTGATGAAAGAAATAAAAGCTGAAATAAATAATTTCTCTCTACTACTATTCAGACAATTCACATTCTTAAATAAAAGCGGTGATCCTAACTGACCTAAATCAGGGAATTTTTACTAGGATTAAATGTCAGGAATTACATTTAAACTCAGTTTTCCCACATTTGGCTAAGGTGTATGTAAACTCCCGACTTCAACTGTATATATACCACACACACACACACACACACACACACACACACACACACACACACACAGTATAGTATTACCAGGTCTGTCCCTGGCGAGGATGCGGTCCTGTCCCAGAGAGATCTTCTCCTCCTGAAAAACATCCTGTCCATCATTACCATCTCAGCTGACGGGCCGAGGCGCTGTGAAACATACGACAGGACACAGCCAACCAGCCAATCAATCAATCAATCATAGCACATCAGTTAGCAAGACAATCCTAGTGAGGGGCAGAAAGACAATCCTAGTGAGGGACAGAAAGACAATCCTAGTGAGGGACAGAAAGAACACACTGAACAGACAGAAGGAATCCTAGTGAGGGACAGAAAGAACACACTGAACAGACAGAAGGAATCCTAGTGAGGACAGAAAGAACACGCTGAACAGACAGAAGGAATCCTAGTGAGGACAGAAAGAACACGCTGAACAGACAGAAGGAATCCTAGTGAGGGACAGAAAGAACACGCTGAACAACAGAAGGAATCCTAGTGAGGGACAGAAAGAACACGCTGAACAGACAGAAGGAATCCTAGTGAGGGACAGAAAGAACACGCTGAACAGACAGAAGGAATCCTAGTGAGGGACAGAAAGAACACGCTGAACAGACAGAAGGAATCCTAGTGAGGGACAGAAAGAAACACACTGAACAGACAGAAGGAATCCTAGTGAGGGACAGAAAGAACACGCTGAACAGACAGAAGGAATCCTAGTGAGGGACAGAAAGAACACGCTGAACAGAACAGAAGGAATCCTAGTGAGGGACAGAAAGAACACGCTGAACAGACAGAAGGAATCCTAGTGAGGGACAGAAAGAACACGCCTGAACAGACAGAAGGAATCCTAGTGAGAACAGAAAGAACACGCTGAACAGACAAAGGAACCTAGTGAGGACAGAAAGAATACACTGAACAGAGAAGGAATCCTAGTGAGGGACAGAAGAACACGCTGAACAGACAGAGGGATCCTAGTGAGGGACAGAAAAGAACCACTGAACAGACAGAAGGAATCCTAGTGAGGGACAGAAAGAACACACTGAACAGACAGAAGAATCCTAGTGAGGACAGAAAGACAATCCTAGTGAGGACAAAGAACACGCTGACAGACAGAGGAATCCTAGTGAGGGAAAAACACGGGGCAGACAGAAAGACACAGTGAGACAGAAACGAATCCTAGTGACGGGACAGAAAGACAATCCTAGTGAGACAGAAGACATCCTAGTGAGGGACAGAAAGAAATCCTAGTGGAGGGACAGAAAGACAATCCTAGTGAGGACAGAAAGACAATCCTAGTGAGGGACAAGAAAGAACCACGACAGACAAATCCTAGTGAGGACAGAAGAACACACTGAAAGACAGAAGGAATCCTAGTGAGGGACAGAAAGAACACACTGAACAGACAGAAGGAATCCTAGTGAGGGACAGAAAGAACACACTGAACAGACAGAAGGAATCCTAGTGAGGGACAGAAAGAACACACTGAACAGACAGAAGGAATCCTAGTGAGGGACAGAAAGAAACACACTGAAACAGACAGAAGGAATCCTAGTGAGGGACAGAAAGAACACACTGAACAGACAAGAAGGAATCCTAGTGAGGGACAGAAAGAACACACTGAACAGACAGAAGGAATCCTAGTGAGGGACAGAAAGAACACACTGAACAGACAGAAGGAATCCTAGTGAGGGACAGAAAGAACACACTGAACAGACAGAAGGAATCCTAGTGAGGGACAGAAAGAACACACTGAACAGACAGAAGGATCCTAGTGAGGACAAAAGAACAACTGAACAGACAGAAGGAATCCTAGTGAGGGACAGAAAGACACACTGAACAGACAGAAGGAATCCTAGTGAGGACAGAAAGAACACACTGAACAGACAGAAGAATCCTAGTGAGGGACAGAAAGAACACACTGAACAGACAGAAGGAATCCTAGTGAGGACAGAAAGAACAACTGAACAGACAGAAGGAATCCTAGTGAGGACAGAAAGAACACACTGAACAGACAGAAGAACCTAGTGAGGGACAGAAAGAACACACTGAACAGACGAGGAAAATCCTAGTGAGACAGAAAGAACACGCTGAACAACAGAAGGAATCCTAGTGAGGACAGAAAGAACACGCTGAACAGACAGAAGGAATCCTAGTGAGGACAGAAAAGAACAGCACTGAACAGACAGAGGAATCCTAGTGAGGGACAGAAAGAACACGCTGAACAGACAGAAGGAATCCTAGTGAGGGACAGAAAGAACACGCTGAACAGACAGAAGGAATCCTAGTGAGGGACAGAAAGACAATCCTAGTGAGGGACAGAAAGACAATCCTAGTGAGGGACAGAAAGAAACACACTGAACAGACAGAGGAATCCTAGTGAGGGCTGATAAGGAGACGGACCTTAATACAGGGAGAAGGACAAGAACGATTGAGTCAATGTGAGAAAAAAATGTGCAATATTAATTAACAATATTAATAACTTACTGTTGATAATAACGTAAAATAATATTAATTACTTACTGTTGTATAATAACGTAAAATAATATTAATTACTTACTGTTGATAATAACGTAAAATAATATGAATTACTTACTGTTATAATAACGTAAAATAATATGATTACTTACTGTTGATATAACGTAAAATAATATGATTACTTACTGTTGATAATAACGTAAAATAATATGATTTACTTACCGTTGATTCCTCAAAAAGCAGGTGTCGTGTCTTATTTATCCAGCATGGCTTGAGTTCTCTTCAGGAGCTGGCTGGAAACACTCTCAAACTCATCATCCACTGAGAGGCGGCAGAGAAACATGGGACATCAGACGTGTGGAACCCCAACGTAATTAGGGCTGGGAGTTTTCTGGTCATGTGGCTCACTCCCGACCTATACACATTAGGGCTGGGAGTTTCTGGTCATGTGGTCACTCCCGAACATACACATTAGGGCTGGAGTTTCTGGTCAGGTCATGTGGTCACTCCCGAAACATACACCATTTAGGGCTGGAGTACTGGTCAGGTCCATGTGGCACTCCGAACATTAAACATTAGGGCTGGGAGTTTCTGGTCAGGTCATGTGGTCACTCCCGAACATACACATTAGGGCTGGGAGTTTCTGGTCAGGTCATGTGGTCACTCCAGACCATACACATTAGGGCTGGGAGTTTCTGGTCAGGTCATGTGGTCACTCCCGACCATACACATTAGGGCTGGGAGTTTCTGGTCAGGTCATGTGGTCACTCCCGACCATACACATTAGGGCTGGGAGTTTCTGGTCAGGTCAAGGGGTCACTCCCGACCATACACATTAGGGCTGGGAATTGCCAGGGACTTCACGATATGATATTATCACGATACGATATGTATTGCGATTCTCACGATTCTATATGTATTGCTATCTTAATGTGATTCGGATGTCCCAAACATATGGCTCACTATACGTCGGCTGCAACGAGACAAGAGAGAGCATGAGAATGGTTTTTGATCAGGAAATAAAGTGCTGAAAACATGCTCACTATTTAAATATAAGATGGAAACTAGTTTTGGCAAAGGAACAGACGACTAGCAACACCACCTAGCAAAAAATATTGATACAAATAACTACACACACACACACACATATATATATATATATATACATATATACAAACATACACACACATACATATAAACATACACACATACAAACACAGTACCAGTCAAACGTTTACTGATCAAAACTAATTTTCTCATGCTCTCTTGTCTAGTTGCAGCAGACATAAAAATATACACACAGTAACAGTGAAAAGTTTGGACACACCTACTCATTCAAGGGTTTTTATTTGTACTATTTTCTACATTGTAGAAGACATCACATAAACATAAACAAATCAAAATATATTTTATATATTTGAGATTCTTCAAGTAGCCATCCTTTGCCTTGATGACAGCTTTGCCCACTTTTGGCATTCTCTCAACCAGCTTCACCTGGAATGCTTTTCCAACAGTCTTGAAGGAGTTCCCACATATGTTGAGCACTTGTTGGTTGCTTTTCCTTCACTCTGCGGTCCAACTCACCCCAAACCATCTCAATTGGGTTGAGGTCGGGTGATTGTGGAGGCCAGGTCATCCGATGCAGCTCTCCATCACTCTCCTTCTTGGTAAAATAGCCCTTACACAGCCTGGATGTCTGTTGGATCATTGTCCTGTTGAAAAACAAATAACAGTCCCACTAAGCGCAAACCAGATGGGAGGGCGTATCGCTGCAGAATGCTGTGTCACCAGCAAAGCACCATCACACCTCCTCCTCCATGCTTCACGGTGGGAACTACACATGCAGCGATCATCCATTCACCTACTGCGTCTCACAAAGACACGGTGGTTGGAACCAAAAATCTCACATTTGGACTCATCAGACCAAAGGACAGATTTCCACCGGTCTAATGTCCATTGCTCGTGTTTCTTGGCCCAAGCAAGTCTCTTCTTCTTATTGGTATCTTTTAGAAGTGGTTTCTTTGCAGGAATTCGACCATGAAGGCCTGATTCATGCAGTCTCCTCTGATCAGTTGATGTTGAGACGTGTCTGTTACTTGAACTGTGTGAAGCATTTATTTTGGCTGCAATTTCTGAGGCAGGTAATTCTGAGGTTGGTAATTCTGAGGTTTCTTACCAAATAGGGCTATCTTCTATATACCACCGCTACCTTGTCACAACACAACTGATTGGCTAAAATACATTGAGG
Source organism: Salvelinus sp. IW2-2015 (assembly GCF_002910315.2). Lineage (NCBI taxonomy): Eukaryota > Metazoa > Chordata > Actinopteri > Salmoniformes > Salmonidae > Salvelinus > Salvelinus sp. IW2-2015. The sequence continues at coordinate 190,323 of NW_019957556.1, forward strand.
AAAGAAATTCCACAAATTCACTTTTAACAAGGCTCACTTGTTAGTTGAAATGCATTCCAGGTGACTACCTCATGAAGCTGGTTGAGAGAATGACAAGAGTGTATAAATCTGTGATCAAGGCAAAGGGTGGCTACTTTGAAGAATCTCAAATATAAAATATATTTTGATTTGTTAAACACTTTTTTTGGTTACTACATGATTCCATATGTGTTATTTCATTGTTTTGATGCATTCACTATTATTCTATAATGTAGAATAAATTCCACTATTGTGCCTAATAGTGGAATAAATAGTGAAAATAAAGAGAAACCCTTGAATGAGTAGGTGTGTCCAAACCGTTGACTGGTACTGTATATTGTGCCTTCGGATGGTATTCAGACCCCTTGACTTTTCCCCCCACATTGTTATGTTACAGCCTTACTCTAAAATGAATTAGATTTTTTTAAATCCTCAGCAATCTACACACAATACCCCATAATGACATCACAATACCCCAGAAATACCTTATTTACATAAGTGTTCAGACCCTTTGGTATGAGACTTGAAATTGAGCTCAGGTGCATCCTGTTTCCATTGATCATCCTTGAGATGTTTCTACAACTTGATTGGAGTCCACCTGTGGTAAATTCAATTGATTGGACATGATTTGGAAAGGCACACACCTGTCTATATAAGGTCCCACAGTTGACAATCTGTGTCTTGACACATGCACTGTGTCAAGACACAGATCTGGGGAAGGGTACCAAAACATTTCTGCAACATTGAAGGTCCCCAAGAACACAGTGGCCTCCATCATTCCTAAATGGAAGAAGTTTGGAACCACCAAGACTCTTCCTAGAGCTGGCGGCCCAGCCAAACTGAGCAATCGGAGGAGAAGGGCCTTGGTCAGGGAGGTGACTAAGAACCCGATGGTCACTCTGACAGAGCTCTAGAGTTCCTCTGTGGAGATGGGAGAACCTTCCAGAAGGACAACCATCTCTGCAGCACTCCACCAATCAGGCCTTTATCAATTATAAGTGAAATAATCTGTCTGTAAACAATTATTGGAAAAATGACTTGTGTCATGCACAAAGTAGATGTCCTAACCGACTTACCAAAACTATAGTTTGTTAATTAACAAGAAATTTGTGGAGTGGTTGAAAAACAAGTTAATGACTCCATCCTAGGTGTATGTAAACTTCCGACTTCAACAGAATATAACGTAATAACGGCACGTAAAATTTTGTGTGCGACACAGTATTCCTAACCTGGCCCACAATGTCTGCAGTGTGGATCGTGCAGTCAACAAGTCAAGCAGTCATTTTGAAAAAGTAATTACATTTCAGCGAAACAACTCAAAGGAGAAACCCATTAAMGCCAAGATAATGGAATTCATTGCCCTTGACAAYCRACYGYTCTCTGTCGTGGGGGATGTTGGCGTTCGCCGACTGCTCGAGCACCGGTACACACTACCAAGTGCGCTATTTTTCAGATGTTGYMCTACCGGAGTTACACAGTAATAGCGTCACTGCTATTAGCTTCACGACATACATACTATGGAACGCGGTTTGGGTCTTAGCGTGTCAAAAAAGATACAGTAGCACTGTCAAAGCTGTACTAAAAAAGTCTGCAAACACCGGCTAGAAACGATGTGTTTACAATACAGCGTTGGTAATAAAGCATAATTTGTTCGACCACAACTTCTGGGGAAGCTAGCTTTAGCTTGGTACCTAGATAGCACCAATACAACCAGCTTGAAAACAATGACTGCAGTCATTTTCATTATTCTTAGCAATGATTTAGGAATCCTTGTGAGTAATACCCTGAATACACCGCTCGCGTCACAAAATAAATGTTGAAATCTATGTTATTCAATTATTGCACCCACACTGCTCGCGCGTCTGCGTTGCCAAGGGCTACAATAGAACTCCTTTCTATTTGTGACACAGATTGCGCTGCAAGTCCTGCCTCTCCCATCTCCTCATTGGTTTATAGAAGCAGGTACCCACGTGCCATCTCCTCATTGGTTATACCCACGTGGGTGATTGAAAGACGAACTGTGTTGCCGGTCGTCGTGGTAATACAATGAAAGTTTAGATGCCAATCACCATATAAGTTCAAAGATGAAAAAGCCTGGAAGGAGGAGCGATGACTAGAAGCTATTCGGTTGGCCGTTTTATGTGTGGATTAATTGTCGGAGTAGAGGACCTTGTGCATTTCAGGTAAAATAACAACTCGATGTTTATGTTCCAGGACAAATTAGCTGGCAACAGCAAGCTAACTAGCTAAATTACCATACATGTAATAACAAATTAATGTAATTGGTTCAGAGTTTGTTTTGATATTTTAACCTGCGTGTCGTGATCGCGTTTGGTGTAGGGGGACAAAATAAATGTATGCACGATGGCACACGTGCGCAGCCGGTTTGGGTTCCGTGTCAGTATTAGCTAGGTTGCCACTTGTTGTTCGCCTATTGAAATTGAACTTCAGTTCATGAAAATAAATAGCTAGCCAGCTACATAACACTGTTGCCCAAAGCTAACGTTATAAGCAGCCAGCTAGCTTCATCTGGCTAGTGTCGCTCGACAGGACCGGGTTATGTGTTGTGAAGCTAGCCACAATAAGGATTAGGCACAATAGTGGAATTTGACGTTTGCCTTCCAAATAAAAGTATGTTATTGACAGTGATGCAAATGAATACAAACAGTAGAATTACGCCATACTTTTATTTCGAAGGCTAACCTCAAAGTCCACTATTGTGGCTAATCCTTATTGTGGCTAGCTTCACATAGATGGGTCCGACCACATTTACATTTACATTTAAGTCATTTAGCAGACGCTCTTATCCAGCTTATCTTATCCAGAGCGACTTACAAATTGGAAAGTTCATACATATTCATCCTGGTCCCCCCGTGGGGAATGAACCCACAACCCTGGCGTTGCAAGCRCCATGCTCTACCAACTGAGCCACACGGGACCACAAATAAAAACGGTCTTATAAATTAGTGATATTTTAGATGTTTTATATTAGCTAGCTAGCTATAGCTACTGAAACAGATTATGTTGTGTTTTTTGACACATCAAATAGTGTTATTTGACGTGTATCTTTTTTGACACGCAAAGATCCAAACGGCGTTCCATAGAAATCCTGGTTGAGAATGAAACGACTGAACAAATGAACAACGAAACAGCACAGCAAGTAAGTGAAAGAAATAGGTTTTGTTTATGTTTTACTGGTATTGGGGACAAACGTAAATGCCCAAAAAATAACTTTTTGGTCAGTGTGGTGTGTGTGTGTGTAACCTTTATTTAACTAGGCAAGTCAGTTAATGACGGCCTGGACGATGTGCGCCACCCTATGGGACTCCCAATCACGGCCGGATGTGATAGAGCCCGAATTCGAACCAGGGACTGTAGCGACGCCTCTAGCACGGAGATGCAGTGCCTTAGACCGCTGCATCCATGTGTGTGTGTTAAGCATTCTTGTACAGTTAAATAGTTAAAAGGCAACTAAAATGTTAAATATCGGTTATCGGTATCGTTTTTTTTTGGCAAGGAAAATAATCGGATATCAGCCAAAAATGTCATATCGGTGCATCACTAATAAAAACCTGTTTTTGCTTTGTCATTATGGGGTATTGTGATGTCATTATGGGGTATTGTGATGTCATTATGGGGTATTGTGATGTCATTATGGGGTATTGTGATGTCATTATGGGGTATTGTGTGTAGATTGATGAGAAAAAAATMTATTTTAGAATAAGGCTGTAATGTAACAAATGTTAAGGGGTCTGAATACTTTCCAAAGGAACTGAGTGAACTCCCTAAGTATTGGGACAGTGACATATTTTTTTGTGGTTATGGCTCTGTACTCCAACATTTTGGAATGATACAATGACTGAGGTGAAAGTGCAGACTGTCAGCTTTACTTTGAGGGTATTTTCATTCATATCGGGTGAATTGTTCAGAAATTACAGCACTTTCTGTACATAGTCCTCCCATTTTAGGGGACCCAAAGTATTGTGACAAATTCACTTACATGTGTATTAAAGTAGTTAAAAGTTTAGTATTAGGTCCTATATTCATAGAACGCAATGACAACATCCAGCTTGTGACTCCACAAACTTGTTGGATGCATTTGCTGTTTGTTTTGGTTGTTTCAGATTATTTTGTGTCCAATAGAAATTATTGGTAAATAATGTATTGTGTCATTTTGGAGTCACTTTTATTGTAAATCAGAATAGAATAAGTTTGTAAACACTTCTACATTAATGTGGATGCTACCATGGTTACGGATCATCTTGAATGAATCGTGAATAATGAATCGAGAAAGTTACAGATGCACAAATATCGTACCCCCAGGACATGCTAACCTCTCACCATTACAATAACAGGGGAGGTTAGCATTTTATATCATACCTCCAAGACATGCTAACCTCTCACCATTACAATAACAGGGGAGGTTAGCATTTTATATAGGAGAGATAGGACGAGTTATAGCATTTTATTATCATACCCCCAAGACATGCTAACCTCTCACCATTACAATAACAGGGAGGTTAGCATTTTATATCATACCTCAAGACATGCTAACCTCTCACCATTACAATAACAGGGGAGGTTAGCATTTTATATCATACCTCCAAGACATGCTAACCTCTCACCATTACAATAACAGGGGAGGTTAGCATTTTATATCCATACCCAAGACATTCTAACCTCTCACCATTACAATAACAGGGGAGGTTAGCATTTTATATCATACCCAAGACATGCTAACCTCTCACCATTACAATAACAGGGAGGTTAGCATTTATATATCATACCCTCCAGAGACATGCTAACTCTCCACCATTACAATAACAGGGGAGGTTAGCATTTTATATCATACCTCCAAGACATGCTAACCTCTCACCATTACAATAACAGGGGAGTTAGCATTTATATCATACCCTCAAGACATGCTAACCTCTCACCATTACAATAACAGGGGAGTTAGCATTTTATATCATACTCCAAGACATGCTACCTCTCACCATTACAATAACAGGGGAGGTTAGCATTTTATATCATACCCCCAAGACATGCTAACCTCTCACCATACAAGAACAGGGGAGTTAGCATTTTATATCATACCCTCAAGACATGCTAACCTCTCACCATTACAATATACAGGGGAGGTTAGCATTTTAATCATTACCCAAGACATGCTAACCTCTCACCATTACAATAACAGGGGAGGTTAGCATTTTATAATCATTACCCCAAGACATGCCTAACCTCTCACCATTACAATAACAGGGGAGGTTAGCATTTTATATCATACCCCAAGACAATGCTTAACCTACTCACCATTACAATACAGGGGAGGTTAGCATTTTATATCATACTCCAAGACATGCTAATCTCTCACCATTACAAATGACAGGGGAGGTTAGCATTTATATCATACCCCCAAGACATGCTAACCTCTCACCATTACAATAACAGGGGAGGTAGCATTTTATATCATACCCCCAAGACATGCTAACCTCTCACCATTACAATAACAGGGGAGGTTAGCATTTTATATCATACCCCAAGACATGCTAACCTCTCACCATTTACAATAACAGGGGAGGTTAGCATTTATATCATACCCCAAGACATGCTAACCTCTCACCATTACAAATGCAGGGGAGGTTAGCAATTCCTTATACTCATAC
>NW_019957556.1:196031-201000 GCF_002910315.2 Salvelinus sp. IW2-2015
CTCATACCCCCCAAGACATGCTAACCTCTCACCATTACAATAACAGCGGGAGGTTAGCATTTTATATCATACCCCCAAGACATCTAACCTCTCACCATTACAATAAACAGGGGAGGTTAGCATTTTATATCATACCTCCAAGACATGCTAACCTCTCACCATTACAATAACAGGGGAGGTTAGCATTTATATCATACCTCCAAGACATGCTAACCTCTCACCATTACAATAACAGGGGAGGTTAGCATTTTATATCATACCTCCAAGACATGCTAACCTCTCACCATTACAATAACAGGGGAGGTTAGCATTTCATATCATACCCCCGAGACATTGCTAACCTCTCACCATTACAAAAACAGGGAGGTTAGCATTTTATATCATACCTCCAAGACATGCTAACCTCTCACCATTACAATAACAGGGGAGTTAGCATTTTATATCAACCTCAAGACATGCTAACCTCTCACCATTACAATGACAGGGAGATTAGCATATATCATACCTCCAAGACATGCTAACCTCTCACCATTACAATAACAGGGAGGTTAGCATTTTATATCATACCCCCAAGACATTGCTAACCTCTCACCATTACAACAACAGGGGAGTTAGCATTTTTATATCATACCCTCAAGACATGCTAACCTCTCACCATTACAATAACAGGGAGGTTAGCATTTATATTCATACCCCCAAGACATTGCTAACCTCTCACCATTACAATAACAGGACGAGGGAGGTTAGCATTTTATATCATACCCCAAGACATGCTAACCTCTCACCATTACAATAAACAGGGGAGGTTAGCATTTTATATCATTACCCAAGACATGCTAACCTCTCACCATTACAAGACAGGGAGGGTTAGCATTTTATATCATACCCCAAGACATGCTAATCTCTCACCATTACAATGACAGGGGAGAGTTAGCATTTTATATCATACCCCCAAGACATGCTAACCTCTCACCATTACAAATAACAGGGAGGTTAGCATTATTATCATACCCCCAAGACATGCAACCTCTCACCATTACAATAACAGGGGAGGTTAGCATTTATATCATACCCCAAGACATGCTAACCTCTCACCATTACAAAACAGGGGAGCGTTAGCATTTCTATATCATACCCCAAGACAGCTCCCCAAGACATGCTAACCTCTCACCATTACAATGACAGGGGAGGTTAGCATTTTATATCATACCCCCAAGACATGCTAACCTCTCACCATTACAATGACAGGGGAGGTTAGTATTTTTGGGGGCTATGATATTTGTGCATCTAACTTCCTCACTCATAATTTTTCAGTAGTCATTGTGTGCTATGAATATGGGACCAAATACTAAACTTTTAACTACTTTAATACACATAAGTGAATTTGTCCCAATACTTTTGGTCCCCTAAAATGGAGGGACTATGTACAGAAAGTGCTGTAATTTCTAAATGTTTCACCTGAGGGGTTATGTTTAGGGGTTATGTTCAGGTTCAGGGTTAGGTTCAGGGTTAGGTTTAGGGGTTATGTTCAGGGTTAGGTTTAGGGGTTAGGTTTAGGGGTTAGGTTTAGGGGTTAGGTTTAGGCATTAGGGAAAAATTGGATTTTGAATGGAAATACATTTTAGGTCCCCACGAGGATAGAAAAACAAGTGTGTGTGTACCTCTGTGGTAGTCGTGTGGTGGTGCCCTGGTAGAGGTGGTAAGGCACCAGGCGGGTCAGGGTGTGTGTGTACCTCTGTGGTAGTCATGTGGTGCTGTGGCAGTGCCCTGGTAGAGGTGGTAAGGCACCAGGCGGGTCAGGGTGTGTGTACCTCTGTGGTAGTCATGTGGTGCGGTGGCAGTGCCCTGGTAGAGGTGGTAAGGCACCAGGCGGGTCAGGGTGTCTTCAAAACACTGGAAGGAAGAACTGTAGTCTGGGTGGAGGACTGAGCCCTGCTGTTTCCTCAGCTGCTCCAACATCCTACACACACACAGTCAGAGAACATAGGTCACAAGACTGGATTGGCATACTTTTAACAAGTGTTATGACAACACGCATGCAAGTAAACATAAGGGCAAGGCACCCTACTTGGCTGTACTACTATGACTGACCCTGTAAAACAACACCTATCATACTACTATGACTGACCCTGTAAAACAACACCTATCATACTACTATGACTGACCCTGACCTGTAAAACAACACCTATCATACTACTATATGACTGACCCTGCTAAAACACACCTATCATTCACATAATGACTGACCCTGTAAAACAACACCTATCATACTACTATGACTGACCCTGTAAAACAACACCTATCATACTACTATGACTGACCCTGTAAACAACACTATATACTACTATGACTGACCCTGTAAAACAACACCTATCATACTACTATGACTGACCCTGTAAAACAACACCTATCATACTACTATGACTGACCCTGTAAAACAACACTATCATACTACTATGACTGACCCTGTAAAACAACACCTATCATACTACTATGGCTGACGCCTGGTAAAAAACACCTATCATACTACTATGACTGACCACTGTAAAAAACACCTATCATACTACTAATGACTGACCCTGTAAAAACAACACCTATCATACTACTATGGACTGACCCTGTAAACAACACATATCATACTAATTATGGACTTGACCCTGTAAACAACACCTATCATACTACTATGCTGACCCTGTAAACAACACCTATCATAACTACTATGACTGACCCTGTAAAACAACACCTATATATAGAACTACTATGACTGACCCTGTAACAACACCTACTCATACTACTATGACTGACCCTGTAAAACAACACCTATGCATACTACTATGACTGACCCTGTAAAACAACACCTATCATACCTAGACTGCCACTTGTAAAACAACATACCTCTATCATAACTACTATGACTGACCCTGTAAAACAACACCCTATCATACTACTATGACTGACCCTGTAAAAACAACACCTATCATACTACTATGACTTGACCCTGTAAAACAACACCTATCATACTACTATGACTGACCCTGTAAAACAACACCTAATCAATACTATATGATGACCCTGTAAAACAACACCTATCATACTACTATGGACTGACCCTGTAAAAAACACACCTATCTATACTCTATGACTGACCCTGTAAAACAACACCTATCATACTACTATGACTGACCCTGTAAAACAACACCTATCATACTACTATGACTGACCCTGTAAAACAAACACCTATCATACTACTGATGGCTGACCCTGTAAAACAACACTATCATACTACTATGACTGACCCTGTAAAACAACACCTATCATACACTATGATGACCTGACACAACACCCTATACTACTTGACGACCTGTAAAACAACACCTATCATACTACTATGACTGACCCTGTAAAACAACACCTATCATCACTACTATGACTGACCTGTAAAACAACACCTATGATACTACTATGGCTGACCTCCTGGTAAAAACAAACCCTTTATTTATTAATGACGTGCTGGAGTTTTTGAAGGCATTTCGTGATGGTGGTTGGGGGATATTATTTTATGTAGTTTGTGGTTGTTTTTAAAGCAGGGGTCAGTCAATAGCTACAGTCTAGGATAAGGTTGTAAAATTTAACCCAAAGGGTCAGTCATAGCAGTATGATCAGGTGTTGTTTTACCAGGGATCAGTCATAAGTATATATAGGGCACGGTAAGTGTGTTGTTTACAGGCGCCAGATGCATAAAGTTAGTATGTAATGACCCGCGTGTTTTTACGAGCGGGTGGAGCCTGTCCATGAGTACATGTGAAAAGTGTTGTTGTACAGGGTCAGTCTCAGTTGAGTAAGCTCTCATTGAAAGAAGTGTTGAGGTCAGGGGTGTCAGTCATAGTAAGGTAGATAGGTTGTTGTTTTAACAGGGTAAAGTCATATGTAGTATGATAGGTTGTTAGTTATTAAACAGGGTCTGCCATAGCCGTAAGTAAGTGTATAGGGTGGGTGTGTTTTACAGGGTCAGCCATAGTAGTGAATGATGGAAGGAGTGTTGTTAAATTAAAACAAGGGATCGAGGCCCATAGTAGTATGATAGGACATGGTTGTCTTATATCAGGGTGCAGCCATAGTGAGTGATGATAAGGAGGTGTTGTTGTATCAGGGGTCAGCCCTTATTCGAACGTCAAGCCTAATTCATTACAAAACCACCATAAGATAGGTGTTTTTACTACCACGGGGTCATCATACTAGTCAATGATAGGTGTATGTTTTACAGGGCCAGTCATAGAGTACATGTAAATAGGTTGGTAATGCTTGTACATGGTCATCAATAGTAGTAATGATAGGTTTGTGTGTTACAGGGTCAAGTCATGAGTAGTATGAAGGTGTTGTTTTATATCAGGGGCTCAGCCGGCATAGTAAGTATGATAGGTGTTCGTTAACAAGGTCAGTCATAGTAGTTCTGAAATGTAGAAGTTGTAAGGTTATTAACCAGGGTCAGTCTAGGTAGTAATGAAGGTGTGTGTTCAGGGTACCACGTACATAACCGTGATAATGATAGGTTGTTTTTAAAGAAACAGGTGTCAGTCAAGGTAAGTAATGCATTTTGGTGTTGTTAAATACCGGAAATACCAGGGATCAGTCGCCTACAATGTAGTAATGATAGGTGTTGGTTTTCAGGGTCAGTCATGGATAGAGTGATTGATAGGGTGTTGTTTATATAAACAAAGCTGATTCAGTCAGGACTGTACTCCTGTAAGGAGAGGTAACGAAAACATCCTATCTAATGATTACTAATGTGGATGACTGGGACTTGGCCGCCTTGTAATAACAGAAACGCTTGGTTATCGAATCTTACTAGGTATATAGGCAGCCACAGGGCTCCTCAGAGTATAACCGAATAAGACATCGGCATCACTATGTCAATTGCACACTGATGACGTGACTTTGCTCTGTTTAAACAACACCTATCATACTACTG
>NW_019957556.1:201025-204255 GCF_002910315.2 Salvelinus sp. IW2-2015
TTACAACACACCTTATCCGATACTACTATGACTGACCCTGTAAAACAACACCCTATCATACTACCTATGACTGCCTGTAAAACAACACCTATCATACTACTATGACTGACCCTGTAAAACAACAACCCTATCATACTACATGATGACTGACCCTGGTAAAACAACACCTATCATACTACTATGCACTGACCTGTAAAACAACACCTATCATACTACTATGCTGACCTGCAAAACAAACACCTATCATTACTTTAACTATGAGCTGACCCTGTCAAAACAACACCTATCATACTACTTATGACTGACCCTGTAAAACAACACGTATGCATACTACTATGACTGACCCTGTAAACAACCACCTATCATACTACTATGACTGACCCTGCTTAAAACAACACCTATCATTACTACTATGACTGACCCTGTTATAAAACAACACCTATCATACTACTATGGCTGACCCTGTAAACAACACCTATCATACTACTATGACTGACCCTGTTAAAACAACACCTATCATACTACTATGACTGACCCTGTAAAACAACACCTATCATACTACTATGACTGACCCTGTAAAACAAACACCTATCATACTACTATGACTGACCCTGTAAAACAACACCTATCATACTACTATGACTGACCCTGTAAACACAACCTATCCATACTACTATGACTGACCTTGTTATATAAACACAACACCTCATACTACTATGACTGACCCTGTAAAAACACCTATCATACTACTATGATGACCCTGTAAAACAACACACTATTCATACTACTATGCTGACCCTGTAAAACAACACCTATCATACTACTATGACTGACCCGTAAAACAACACCTATCATACTACTATGACTGACCTGTAAACAACACCTATCATACTACTATGACTGACCCTGTAAAACAACACCTACTCATTACTACTATGACTGACCCTGTAAAACAACACCTATCATACTACTATGCTGACCCTGTAAAACAACACCTATCATACTACTATGACTGACCCTGTAAAAACAACAACCTATCATACTACTATGACTGACCCTGTAAAACAACACCTATCATACTACTATGACTGACCCTGTTAAAAACAACACCTATCATACTACTATGACTGACCCTGTAAAACAACACCTATCATACTACTATGGACTGACCCTGTAAAACAACACCTATTTCATACTACTATGACTGGCCCTGTAAAAACAACACCTATCATACTACTATGACTGACCCTGTAAAACAACACCTATCATACTACTAACTCTATCCGGTGGATGTGACAACAGTTTTTTAATCCATACAAACAGAAGAAATAAAACTTGATTGTTTCACACAATGTGGATATTTCACAGGGCCACACGATACAGGACCACACGATACAGGACCACACGATACAGGACCACACGATACAGACCCACACATACAGACCACGATCAGCAGGACCACGATACAGAGCCACGATACAGAGCCACGATACAGGCCACGATACAGGGGCCACGATAAGAGAATGATGTTAATAGCATACCTGGCTTCCTGCTGGGTTCAGCAATACTGAAAGGGCATTCTCATATGTAGCAGTCTTCTGTAGGTGAACAGACACAGCATCCATGACATCACAGCATCTATGACATTTCACCCATCCATACATCCAACCCATCACCCCATCCCCCATGACATCACCCCAATCCATGACATCACACCCATGCACCCCATCCATGACATCACCCATTCACCACCATCATGACATATCACAGCATCCATGACCATCACCCCATTAGAACACAGACCCATCCATGACATCACCCCATTTAGAACACCGAGCACCCATCCATGACATCACCCCATAGAACACAGACCCATCCATGAATCACCCATTAGAACACAGACCCATCCATGACATCACCCCATTAGAACACAGACCCATCCATGACATCACCCCATTCAGAACACGACACAACCCATCCCATGACATCACCCCATTAGAACACAGACCCATCCATGACATCACCCCATTAGAACACAGACCCATCCATGACATCACCCCATTAGAACACAGACCCATCTATATGGTCAGATTAACATAGAATGGTACCGGAGTAGTTGGCTGATGTTTTACGGTCTCCTAACCAATTGTGCTATTGTTAACGGATGAGCTCCGATCAAGACTATCCGACCAACGGGACATTTAAAAGCTGTAATATCTTATGTTTCACCGAGTCGTGGCTGAACGACGACATGTATAACATACAGCTGGCTGGGTTTTCGGTGAATCGGCAAGACAGAACAGCTGCCTTCGGTAAGATAAGGGGGTAGTGGTCTGTGTCTATTTGTCAATAACAGCTGGTGCACAAAATCTAATATTAAGGAAGTCTCTAGGTTTTTCTCGCCTGASGTAGAGTATCTCATGATAAGCTGTAGATAACACAATTTACCAAGAGACGCGTAACAAAGCTCTCCCTCGCCCTCCATTTGGTAAATCTGACCACAATTCTATCCTCCTGATTCCTGCTTACGAGAAAAAACTAAAGCAGGAAGTACCAGTGACACACTCAATAAGGAAGTGGTCAGATGACACAGATGCTAAGCTACAGGACTGTTTTGTTAGTACAGACTGGAATATGTTCCGGGATTTTTCCAATGGCATAGAGTACACCACATCAGTCACTGGCTTCATCAATAAGTGCATTCAAGATCACGTCCCAACAGTGATCGTACGTACATACCCCAACCAGAAGCCATGGATTACAGGCAACATCCGCACTGAGCTAAAGGGTAGAGCTGCCGTTTCTGACGAACCACCAAACAGGCAAAGTGTCAACACAGAAGGCCCAAAAAATTGCCAAAGACTCCAGCCACCCTAGTCATACTGTTCTCTCTGTTACTGCACGGCAAGCGGTATTGGAGTGCAAGTCTAGGTCCATAAGACTCCTGAACAGCTTCTACCCCCAAGCCATAAGACTCCTGAACAACTAATCAAATGGCTACCCGGACTATTTGCAKTGTCCCCCCCCCACCCGCCTTTTTACGCTGCTGCTACTCTGTTTATTATCTATGCATAGTCCCTTTACCTCTACCTACATGTACATATWTTTTWTTTTATTTAACCTTTATTTAACTAGGCAAGTCAGTCAAGAACAAATTCTTATTTACAATGAAGGCCAACACATATAACCTCATTACTAACCGGTGCCCCCGCACATTGACTCTGTACCAG
>NW_019957556.1:204311-205908 GCF_002910315.2 Salvelinus sp. IW2-2015
CAGAGTCATGTGGAGGCTATATACAGGGGTACCGGTACAGAGTCAATGTGGAGGCTATATACAGGGGGTACCGGTACAGAGTCAATGTGGAGGCTATATACAGGGGTACCGGTACAGAGTACCAGTACCCCTGTATATAGCCTCACTATTGTTATTTTATTGTTGCTCTTTAATTATTTGTTATTTTTCTATTTTTTTATTATTTAAACTTTTTTTTACATTTTTATTATTATTTCAGGTTTAGTAATTACTTTTAACACTTTTTTATTTTCTTAAAACTGCATTGTTGATTAAGGGCTTTAAGTGAGCATTTCACTGTAAGGTATTTGGCGAATGTGACAAATAGCATCACATACAACAGTGGTTGTTAATCCTGGTCCCGGAAACCCAAAGGGCTGTTCTCTGTTGTTTTCGCCCTCGCAGTACACTCCGTATACCACTAATCAACTCACCACCAAGCCATTGATCATGTTAATCAGACGCGGTACTGCAAAGGCAAGAACAACCATGTACAGCCCTTTGGGTCGCCAGGACCAGAATTAAGAACCACACACATACAGTAACAAATGGAACCCAGTAGGATTGGTTGAGGGTCTCCTCACCTGTGTTTGTAGCGAGACCAGACCAGGGGTCTGCTGTGTTGACATCATCTGACCCAGACCTGACCCAATCACCTGGATCATCCCCAGGCTCCTCCCTCCCATCTGGCCAATCAGGCCTTCAGGCTTTGACTGGAAGAGCAGTAGAAACAAAATAATCATGTTTTATTACATATTTATCCGATTTAACTTTTAATCCAGGTATGTCAGTTAAAACTTCTTAAGGCTAGGGGGCAGTATTTGCATTTTTGGCTAAAAAAACRTACCCATTTGAAACTGCCTATTTCTCTGCCCCCGAAACTAGAATATGCATACAATTGTCAGATCAGGATAGATATTTATCCGATTGAACTTTTAATCCAGGTATGTCAGTTAAGAACAAATTCTTATTTATGTCAATTGGATGGACAATAAAAGCTTTAGTTTTATTTACAAAAGGAGTCACTACTTCTATCAAAATGGTTGAAAGGAGCACGGATCGTCAGTAGGTACTACCCACCTGCACAGACTGGTGTAGGCACTGTTGACCAGGCTGGTGTCCTGACTGGTTAAAACTAGCTGGAGCCACGCCCCCTTGGTTCACCTCAACTCCACCTTGACCCTGCACTCCTGAGAACACCTGCACGTCATTGGATGCTGCAAGAGAGAAAGAGGAGTCAAACATTTCGCTGTAGATTGTGGTTTTTATGAAGAGATTCAGCAACACTTAGAGGACAATAGAATTTAAAAAAAAAATGGAATTAAAATGTTTTTCTAAAAGCTTCTTTATTGCTAAAAGTAGAAGCAAAGCGTTTCGGCTTTTGGTTTTCATCAGGGTTGTTTTTGGCACCTGTTGTTTCTCTCTGACCTGTGGCAGGAGTCTTGACCAGCACAGACGCCTGCTGTGAGCTGAAATGGGCCTGTTGTTGGGGGATGAGCAGAGCAGGCACATCCTGCTGTGAGCTGAACTGGGCCTGTTGGGGGATGAGCAGAGCAGGCACATCCTGCTGTGAGCTGAA
>NW_019957557.1:0-20687 GCF_002910315.2 Salvelinus sp. IW2-2015
GAGGACCTGAAGAAGATCAAACTCCCAAAGAAGTAAGAGWCTACTAGACGTTTAAATACACAGATCAGCAAGAACCTAATACATGATTTACCAACTTTTCGATATTCCTATGTTCTGGATAGGCTAGCACAAAGTAAGAAAAATCATGACAAATACTGTTTTGTCTCGGTAGTTAGGCATTCTAATGTCTCGTCTTGTTTTAAGCTACATGATGTCGAATGGTTACAAGCCCACGCCACTGGAGCTGTCTGACGTGAAGCTGACCCCAGGCCAGGAACTTCTGGTGGATAAACTGGCGGAGAACGCCCACAACGTGTGGGCCAAGGACAGGATCAAACAAGGATGGACCTATGGCATTCAGCAGGTAAAGCACACAGTCTTCTGTGTTATGTCTGTGAAAGCACTGCAGGTTTTGACCACAGCTCACATACAGTAAACACACTGAAGGCTTTATAACTTTGGACAAAAGAATGACCCTCTCCCTATGTAAGAGCAGCAAGCTCAAAAGCAATACTGCTAAATGTAACTACCTCCAGCAGAGGGATGAATGACACCAAAAGGAAACACAGAATAACAGTATAGCGCCGTAGTAATAATGTCAAACGCCCAATGAACTACTCAATGACCCTTATAGATTGGCAGCCCAGTTGTGACAAACACTGGCCTATAGCGGGTCCATGGAGCTGGCTAAGTATCAGCACGATGATGAGTGGTATGCGTGTGATTCTGACTGTGCCCATCTGTGCTCAATGCAGGATGTGAAGAGCAAGCGGAACCCTCGCCTGGTGCCATATTCTTTATTAGACGAGCGTACTAAGAAGTCCAACAGGGACAGCCTCCGTGAGGCCATCCGCACTCTGATTGGATATGGATACAATATCGAACCTCCAGATCAGGAGGGCGGTAAGTTATCTTTACCACACGAAGCCATGTTGACATACACAGAACAGTACAAAACTTCCTGTGTTGATACTGTGGCCGTCTTCCCACCCAGCAGGCCATGTGGTGGACAGACTGAGCATCGACAAGATCCGTTTCTTCCGTGTGGAGAGGACGTACGCGGTGATGACGGGGAAGTGGTACTTTGAGTTTGATGTGGTGACAGGGGGAGACATGCGTGTGGGCTGGGCCAGACCTGGATGTAGGCCTGATGTAGAGCTGGGCACTGATGAGCTGGCCTTTGTCTTCGACGGATACAAGGTGAGCCCTCAACTCTCTATTCTACATACTTATAGCGTTATTATCAAGGCACAAGGRGAGACCCAGATGCAGACACAGGAGGCAGATGGTTGGAGTCTTACAATGTTTAATAAGCCAAAGGGGTAGACAAGAGAATGGTCGTGGACAGGCAAAAAGGTCAAAACCAGATCAGAGTCCAGGAGGTACAGAGTGGCAGACAGGCTCGTGGTCAAAACCGGGAGGACTAGAAAAAGGAGAATAGCAAAAGGAGTACGGGAAAAACCACGCTGGTTGACTTGACTAAACATACAAGACGAACTGGCAAAGATAGACAGGAAACACAGGGATAAATACACTGGGGAAAAGAAGCGACACCTYGAGACAATCATAGGAACAGGTGAAACAGATCAGAGCGTGACAGTTATGTCTTTGGAAAATAGACACTTTATCATAGTTGATGACGGCATAGCTAGCCTGGAGAGTATGATTTGTGTATATCATAATAAATCACATTTTGATTAAGGATTGAGTCAGATTGTAGAGTTATTTTGTGTGTATATTCAGGGTCAACGTCTGAACATGGGCAGTCGTTTCTTTGGGCGGTGTTGGCACGCGGGGGACGTGGTGGGCTGTATGATCAACATGGAGGACAAGTCTATGATCTTCACCCTCAACGGAGAGATCCTCATCACCAACAAGGGCTCTGAGCTCTGCTTTGCCGACTTTGAGACGGAGGACGGTGAGTGTGTGAGACGGAGGACGGTGAGTGTGTGAGACTGTGAGTGTGTGAGACTGTGAGACTGTGAGTGTGTGAGACGGTGAGTGTGTGAGACGGTGAGTGTGTGAGACGGTGAGTGTGTGAGACGGTGAGTGTGTGAGACTGTGAGTGTGTGAGACTGTGAAGGACCTATCTAAGCTCTGCCCCCTCTCTTATGTCTCTGTGCTGTCAAATGACTGACAGACCTGCTGCAAAATAAGTGAAAATAAGTGCCTCACCGTTATGAATTGACCTTCATGTAATCTGACACTTGTAAATGGCTTTCATTAAAAGCTGGATTGATTTCCCCCTCCCCCTGATGTGTGTTTTCTTAGAATGAGAAGGGTAATGATGACAGTTGTTCTCACTCTTTCTCTCTCTCTCACTCTTTTTCTCTCTCTCACTCTTTCTCTCGCTCTCTCTGTTCCCCAGGTTTTATACCAGTGTGTAGTCTGGGCCTGTCCCAGGTGGGTCGTATGAACRTGGGGAAGGACGCCAGTACCTTTAAGTACTACACCATGTGTGGTCTCCAGGAGGGCTTCGAACCCTTCGCCGTCAACATGAACCGTGAGGTCACCATGTGGTTCAGCAAACGCCTCCCCACCTTTGTCAATGTGCCAAAGAACCACAACCACATAATGGTAAGACCGAAAGTCAAAAGGTCAATGACAAAATCGAAACGGTAATATACATGATATGTTGACGTTCACAGAAGGTTTACCTTAACTTCTTWTGGGCAGGTGGGACGGTAGCGTCCCACCTGGCCAACATCCGGTGAAATTGCAGAGCGCYAAATTCAAATTACAGAAATACAAATATTTAACATTCATGAAAATACAAGTAGTATACATCAAAATAAAGCTTAACTTCTTGTTAATCCAGCCGCTGTGTCAGATTTGAAAAAGGCTTTACGGCAAAAGCACACCATACGATTATCTGAGGACAGCGCCCCGCATACAAAAACATGAAAAACATTTTTCAACCAGGCAGGTGCGACACAAAAGTCAGAAATAGCGATATAATAAATGCCTTACCTTTGAAGATCTTCTTCTGTTGGCACTCCAAAAGGTCCCAGTTACATCACAAATGGTCATTTTGTTCGATAAAGTCCTTCTTTATATCCATAAAAACTCAGTTTAGCTGGCGCACTTCATTCAATAATCCACCGGTTTCCCTCCTTCAAAATGCATACTGTCACGACTTCTGCCGAAGTCGGTGCCTCTCCTTGTTCGGGCGGTGTTCGGCGGTCGACGTTGCCGGTCTTCTAGCCATCGCCGATCCATTTTTCATTTTCCATTTGTTTTGTCTTGTTTTCCCACACCTGGTTTTCATTCCCTCATTAAGTGTTGTGTATTTAACCCTCTGTTCCCCCCCATGTCTTTGTGCGGTATTGTTTGTTGTAAGTGCTTGTGCACATTTGTTTGACTGGTGCGCGTCYGGTTATTGTGCCCATATTTTGTATTTCTTATGCCATTGGTTTTACTATTAAACTGCTCCGGCTARTACCTAGTTCTGCTCTCCTGCGTCTGACTTCCCTGACACAAGTTACGTACCCCTTACACATWCAAAATGAATCCCAAACYTTACCAATAAACTTATCCAAACAAGTCAAACAACGTTTATAATCAAACCTCAGGTACCCTAATACGTAAATAAATGGTAAAATTTAAGACTGAGAATAGTATGTTCATTACCGGAGATAAATAACAAAGAACGTGCTTCCACCCATGCGCTTGGAAACACTACAGCCCAAAAATTTCCGAAAACCAGCCTGAAACTTTTTCTAAAGACTGTTGACATCTAGTGGAAGCCCTAGGAACTGCAATTTTTTTTAATGGTTTGTCCTTGGGGTTTCGCCTGCCATATCAGTTCTGTCATACTCACAGACATCATTTTAACAGTTTTAGAAACTTTAGTGTTTTCTATCCAGATCTACCAATTATATGCATATCCTAGCTTCTGGGCCTGAGTAACAGGCAGTTTACTTTGGGCACGCTTTTCATCCGGAAGTGAAAATACTGCCCCCTACCCAAGAGAGGTTAAAGAACCAGTAAGATATCTCACTTCCAAGATGGAGAATGGCTAAATCAGTTGTCCAAATACATCTCCATCCCAGGTGACCAGAATAGATGGCACCATCGACAGCCCTCCATGTCTGAAGGTGAGCCACAGGACGTTTGGGACCCAGAACAGTAATGGTGACATGGTGTACTGTCGACTGAGCATGCCTGTGGAGTTCCACTCCTTCTTCAAGACCAGCCCTGTCATGGACATGAACGGAGTGCATGAAGATCACGAGTCCCTCAAACTGAAACACAGGTCAGGCCTCTGAACACACATTCACTGTTGTACAACACTAACATCTGTATATGACACTGACAGTATTAAACTTTGTTTCTGTAAAAGCGCTTTATCTTCTAACTTACAGTATATAAAGAAATGATTCAATGCTGATGTTTTCGTTGTAGACATCCATTGAAGTCTATGAGACACAGTCATGATGGAATAAGAGGAACAGATTACAGCAACATCAGCACGGTATGAAATGGATGATAAACAGCTGATGATAGTTCAGGTGCCATGTAGTCAAGCTAACCTGCCACCATGTTGTCTTGCAGTACCACTACTCTGTCAGGGTGTTCGCTGGTCAGGATCCATCCTGTGTGTGGGTGGGCTGGGTCACCCCCGACTACCATTACTATAGCAACCACTTCAACCTCAGTAAGAACCGGACGGTGACGGTTACCCTGGGAGACCAGCGTGGGCGGGTCCATGAGAGGTAATCGTGTTGTTAAGGAAACCCTCATCCTCATGTCGGTATGAATAGTGATAAGCAACTAATCAGATACTATCTTCTTTTTCCTCTTCCTCCCTCACCATTCCCCAGTGTGAGGAGGAGTAACTGCTACATGGTGTGGGGTGGGGACGTCACCAGCTCAGGTCACTCGTCCAGTCGCAGTAATGTGGACCTGGAGATAGGCTGTCTCATTGACCTGGCCACTGGCCTGGTGACCTTCACTGGCAACGGCAAGGAGCTGGCCACCTCCTACCAGGTACGGTATAGCCAACTACACAATGTCTCTATTTAAGATGTCCACTACACAGTCTACAATCTCGTATCACACTCTCTTCAGCCTCCTTCCTTCCTGCTGCTATCAGCCCTACAGTCTCTGTCCCATCAGTCAGTCTCTTATCAGAACTACACCATCTATTCTCTAAAAACAGATTTGCCTGTCCTGATCTCTTCATTACTCAGTGTGATAGTCACTCAGTCCCCCATGCCTCGGGCTCAGCAACAGGGTAGGGGCTGTCTGTCCTGCCTGCCATATCTCAGCTCAGTGTCTGGCTGTCTGTGTATGTACTCTCAAACCATACAACAAAACCTCCCCTTTTAAAGGGCATGATCTTCTTAATTTCTCCCCTCGCAGAAACACGGCAAGATTTTAAACTGTTCTGAGCCATCCTGCCAGCCTCTTCCCTAGTCTCGCTCTGACATACACACACARTCAGATAGCTCCAGAACATCATGCACTCTCAATGCTACTCTGTATAGTCCCCCTCTATACTGTAACTGCAGTATGGCCTCAATATGCCTTTTCTGTCTGCAAACTTGTTATATTAGTGCTGTGCTCTTTCTTGACCAGGTGGAACCAAACACAAAGCTGTTTCCTGCTGTGTTTGTGCGACCGACCAGCCCCAACCTCTTCCAGTTTGAGCTGTCCAAGATAAAGGTAGAGTAACTCGATTTGAATCCCTCCTATCCAAGTATGGCCCTGACCTGAATTCCATTTTAAATCTATCCACCGTTTCTACTGGTATATCATCCATTGCGTGAACTACAATGTGCTCTGTGACCTCTGACCTCCACAGAATGCCATGCCCCTGTCAGCTGCCATCTTTAAGAGTGAGCATAAGAACCCAGTACCCCAGTGCCCTCCGAGGCTGGACGTCCAGACCATCAACTCAGTGCTGTGGAGTCGCATGCCCAACACCTTCCTAAAGGTGGAGACGGCCAGGGTCAGTGAGAGACACGGCTGGGTGGTGCAGTGTCTGGAGCCCCTGCAGATGCTGGCTGTGCACATACCTGAGGAGAACAGGTAGACGTGCACACATACACAGATTGCACCACACACCCTGGTTGAGGACATAAGCGCTCCTGTATACGTCCTCGCTCTGTTTAAACAGTATACTGACCTCCCCACCAGGTGTGTTGACATCATGGAGCTGTCTGAGCAGGAGGACCTGAGGAAGTTCCACTACCACACCCTGAAGCTGTACTGTGCCCTGTGTGCCCTGGGAAACACCCGCGTGGCACACGCCCTCTGCAGCCACCTGGACCAATCCCAGCTGCTCTACACCATCGACAACCAGTACCTGTCGGGCATGCTGCGCGAGGGCTTCTACAACATCCTGATCAGCATTCACCTGGAGACGGCCAAGGAGGCCCGCCTCATGATGAACAACGAGTTTATTATCCCCATCACCGCCGAGACGCGCAGCATCCGCCTGTTCTCCGATGCCTCCAAGCACCACTCTCCTCCCGGGGTGGGCCTCAGTACCTCCCTGAAGCCCCGGCTCAACTTCTACCCTCCCTGTTTCATCAGCACCAAGAGGGAGCAGCATCTGTACAGCCCCCAGATCCCACTGGATGCCCTGAAGGAGAAGGCCATCACCATGCTGACCGAGGCCGTGCAAGGCGGTGGGCATCACATCAGGGACCCTGTAGGGGGCAGCGTGGAGTACCAGTTTGTGCCCATCCTGAGGCTGATTGGTACACTGCTCACCATGGGRGTGCTGGGCAGTCACGATGTTCATAAGATCCTGCTCCTCATCGACCCCAACGTGTTTGTGGAGCATAGCGAGGAGGCCGTCGCCGTGGTGATGGAGGCCACAGAGAAGGAGGGGCTGACGGGCACCGAGGAGAAGGCGGTGGAGGCCGGGGAGGAGGAGGCGGCTAAAGACGCCAAGCTGCCAATGAAAGGTCTGCTGGAGAAGAGGCTGCCTGAGCCAGTGAAACGACAGGTAACATGGCCACTGAGACACTGGTTCTGCTAGGCTTTCAATCACATGCTCTGCAAAAATCCACTGACATTTTATAGTCCACTTTAAAATCACTCAGCCATGTAATGTCTCTGTATCAATGCTTTCTCTTCTAATAAGTTCCCTGAAGATATGTGTCATTAGTGTCTGTGTCTAAATCCCAGCTGATATTATATGTGGAAACTGTGTTTGTCTGCTAGATGTGTGAGCTGCTGCACTACTTCTGTGACTGTGAGCTGAAGCATCGCATCGAGGCCATTGTGTCTTTCTCAGACAGCTTTGTCTCCAAGCTGCAGTACAACCAGAAGTTCAGGTACAACGAGCTGATGCTGGCCCTCAACATGTCTGCTGCCGTCACCGCCAAGAAGACCAAGGAGTTCCGCTCCCCTCCCCAAGAACAGGTAGCACACCGAAATAGAAATAACCTAAAATGGCCTCCTAGTTAATGATGTAGGTTATGGGGAGTTTATCATCTCTCCTGTGGAGTAACAGTGTGGCAAGCAGTTTTAGTCACAGASTCTCGGCCGTGGCCTTAAATCTGTGGTTGAGTTAGGCTTTTTGAAATGCTGCCCACTTCATGACAACTGGGGTGACTGCAGACATCTGCGTGTGTTAACCTTGTTACATTTGTATTAGATAGAAGAGTTTGCACATTAACACAGAACAGGCTGCTGCTGAGACTACTGTTCTAAGCTAGCGAGCACGCGCACACACACCGCAACAAGGGCACATTGTTCTCGTAAACCTCAGCGGCACTCTTTCCACCTCTCCACTCTAAACTCTAGTGAGTAGTGTGGGAGCATTCAGTCATTTTTCCTCATTCATGGTTAATATATTTCATCCTTTTCCTCAAATTCCCTTTGGTTTTGTATCAGTGGGTTCTTTCATTGTGGAGAGAACCACTCTGCTAGCCCGGAGTGACTGAGAGGCTTAGTGACTGTCTCTCTAACTGCTCCCCAAAGCTCTTTAATTTGAGTGTGTCCCTCCGCTGCCCAGCCTCAAGGCTGTGGGAATCCATCCCTGTCTGTTGTGCTATTGCCTCTGCCCGGGGACGGGGCCACATCCAGGCTTTACAACCCCCCCGCCAGACAGGAGGGCGCGATACCTCCCCATTTCCTCATCTACACAGCACGTCAGGGTCACTGCTCCCCGCTCACTTCAGCACTTTTCACAAACTTTAATGTCATTTTACCTTCAGTCTCTATTACTGCATACAAGCTTGATCATAGTTGCTATTTTTTCGGAACTACAGTATATATGTATAAAATGCGTAAGCCCATTGCATACTACAGTCATGTGGCCTAAATGACAGTTTATGTGTGTGTTTCAGATTAACATGCTGTTGAACTTCAGTACGGGGGAGGACTGCCCATGTCCAGAGGACATTCAGGAGGAGCTCTATGCCTTCCACAACGAGCTGCGGCTGCACTGTGGTAAAGAACATCATCAGGAGGGTTTATTCTCCAGTCTGGACCTGAATATTATGACCTGCCATCTGACTAGGAATAAAAAATGAATGCCAGCATCACAGGGCCTGAGTGGGAAATMATACTGTAGAGATGAGCTGCGGGATTCATTGAAAACAAAACCGTCAACATGGCCAATGTTATTACTCACAACAAATTGGACACAATGCTTGTCCAAATAGGACTGGTGAAAACATCCCCAGCAATATTAATTGCATGTTTCACTTCACAAGCTATGTAATATAGTTAGTTCTCATCCTTGTAAATCTATGTTTATTGTCGGAGCTCCCCAGGTTCATTTGAATTACAGGGGGATGTTGTATTAGAGCTTCCTGTGTTTCTTTGCAGAAAGGACGGCTTCTATCTCTCTGCTGATGTGTTTTAGTTCACTGCCTCTCCAGATTGCTCTGACGTCTTGATGTTTTGCTAAATAATTGAAAAGGGCTGTACCTAGGGGGTACTATACTGATGTAATGTATTCTACAGTCATGCTGCACTTTTCTGACCTGCAGCAGCACCTTAGGATGGAGACTGCATGGAAAGAGAAAGGAAAACATTACACTAGCAAATTAAACCATATGATACAGCTGACATATGTTGCCCGATTTACCCCTAGGAAATTATATTTGTCCAGGAGTGTGATATCGATTTTATTCCTGTGCTGTGTGTTTATGTAGGAATCCCTATGGAGGAAGAGGAAGATGACCAGGACACGTCTATTAAAGGTCGTCTGCTGGCCCTGGTCTACAAAATCAAAGGTCAACCTCTGAAGACTGAAGAGGAGCCCACGGAGCAGGAACAGCAAGCCCCCTGTAAGACTATACTATTAATATTACTCTTATTCTATATGTCACAGCCAGCAATAACAGGAACTGGCGACTCTGAAACCCACCATGTCCCTCTAGTCCCTGTAGTCCCTGAAGATAAAACAGTCCCTCAGTGATAACATATGTTTCCTAATAGACTCCTATAATAGGTTATCTCTCCAAAACAAGTCACTGTTTACTCGCTGTAACACAGGAGGTCGGGAAATTGAAAGGAGCAGGGTAGCTGTTGAATAGTGATGCTGGCATACAAGCCCTGTTTCATTTGTCTGGCATGTAGTACAGACACAGTGGCAGTCATTTCCATTTCAATTTCTTTTTCAATGTTATTATGGTAATGCAGAGCCGGTAGAGGATGGCTGCTCCGCCTGGCAGTGAGGGGCATCTTCACTCAGTCCTGCTCTTCTGCAGAGAGAGAAAACACTGCACTGATTTAACTCAGGCTTCTTTATCCCGATCTCATATACACACACAGAGCACTGTACCAGTGTGAGTACAGTATGGAAATTGTCTGACATTCTAGATGTAAAATGTAATGTCAGAGGCTACTAATAAATTAACTGATTGCCGTTAATCAAAACACAATTAAGAATTCATACACTTCCCTCCCTGTCCTTCAGGACAAACCAATGCCACAACAATGTTTCACAACAGCAGAATCCTCAATATTATCAGGACAACTCTAAATTTCTTGAAACTGTTAATGAGATATAAAGCAATTTCAGATAATTTTCCTACCATGTAACACCATAAAGCAATGCACTCACTGTTCTGAGATCAGTAAATCAAATTTTTTGTGAAACAGGAAGATGAAAAACATGCACTCTTCCTGAAGATGGGTACAGCTCACTACCTGTAATAAGAGTGATGCTGGCATGGACAACTGCCCAAATTGCGGCGGGTAAATGTGGCCTGAAATATGCACCTGTGAATGCAGATGGTTAAAGGCAATCTGTCCCCAGACAGTTAGACAGACCTTGATGTGGACCACATGAGACCCCACTATTGATCTCACAAGAGCAAGGAGATGAAAATAGACGTGTATTTTGTTGTGTAGTTGTGTATTTCCACTAAAATACTTTTCTTGCCCGTATTGGCTGTTTTCTTCAGACATGATTGATTATAACTATGCTGTGTAACGGCAGACTGGGTACATGGTTCCACTGCTACTACCTCTGAATGAATTAGGAGTCCTGCAGGAGGGAGTGAAGAAGGAGTGAGAAAAGGAAAGGGTGCAATGCAGTGCTTTGATGCATCTACAAACGTGGGTAGACAACTCTGTGTTTCCACTGTTTTGGAGAAGTCCCACTAATCAACCTCCTACCTGAACCCCTCCCCCCCCCTCAGCCCACAGAGAGGCCTGATTCAGCATTGACCCAAACTCTCCTCTGCAGTCCCCATGTCCTCATGGATGAGGGGTCCAATTACATTTAGTCAGCTGTTTTATGGTCCCTCCARGGCCTCCAGTCTCTCCACATGTTCCCCTCTCCCAGGTTCCTCCCTCTGTCATCTCAGCTTCCCCGTGGGACCTTGAGAATACAGCAGGGGTCCTAAAGTCCACTGTAACTCCCATAGGATGCTGATCAGATCACAGGATAAAGGCAATAGCTATGCCAAACTRGCTAACCTAGTATCTATCGGCCACATTCATTTATTGGTCCAATATTATTTGCTTCCTGTTGATCGGGCTATGTGAGATATAGTGTGAGCTGTAGTGTGTGTTTGTGAGGAGTTTCGCTCCACTGGGCCTGCCGGCTGACTGGCGTTTGTTCATCTTTGGAACTCTATTGTCCTTCCTGGCAGCTGAGACATGCGTGTCTTTATGTAATGAGAGATGGTCGTTATGCTCCTTGTAGCTGGAGAGGGAGAAATGTTGTTACATGTTTGTTACTGCCCTTCCTGCCCTGCTGCCTCTCTCTGGTGCTGGGACTGATTACTCGGTGGCGTACAAGCCAATCAACCAACCAGCAGAAACAGAGACTTTAAAACACAGCACCTTATCTCCCCCCCCCCCCTCTCCCCCGCCCACTGCTTCTAATTGTGTTACTGTTCTCATTCGGCGATGAGCCTACTAACTTGTGATATTGACAGATTCAGACACAGCATTCTATTTCACTTCTTTTTGTTCTGCCTTTATCAGACCGTTTCTCGCCTAAATCTATCGCTCCTGCATCTACCGCCACACTACTTTATCCGTCTCTCACATCCTTTGCACCATTTCACTCTTATCCTTTGCTTACACACCGCCAACACAACACCACTACACACGCTACACACCGCCACACAACCACCGCTAACCACGCCGCAACACACGCGCCAGACCACCGCCACAGATCACTGCCACAGACCACCGCTACACACCACTAACACCGCTACACACCGCGCCGCTACACACCTCCGCTACACACCACCGCTACACACCACAGCCGCCACTCTCCCCACCGCCACACCCACCGCTACACACACCGCCGCCACACTCCACGCTCACAACCACCGCTAACACACCACCGCCGCACGCCACACACCTCACAGGCCGTATCGATCTGGTTTTATTGAAGCCTTGAGGGTTCCCTTCATATGAGCTGTCCAACGAATGACCCAGTTAACGCGGAGAGGCAGCAGAATATTGCTAAATTACTATTAATACTCTTACTCTCCCAGTGAGTCTCATTCTTACATAAGAGTGCTTCACTTGCACTCCATTGAGAATGGGCAATCGCCTTTTCGTGAATGAACTAGAAAAAGTGTTATCTTTCCAAATCCAAACGGAAAAGTATGACATTGACATTGCTCACACAATTTATCACTTTCTTTTGAGAAGAGACTTGTTGCTGTGTGTTCTACCAGACAGTGTTTACTTGTAGATGTGTGTTATACACAGACAGTGTTCTACTTGTAGATGTGTGTTACCAACAGTGTTCTACTTGTTGCTGTGTAGTTCTATCAGACAGTGTTTACTTGTGATGTGTGTTATTACACAGACAGTGTTCTACTTGTTGCTGTGGTTCTCAGACAGTGTTCTATTGTAGATGTGTGTTATACACAGACAGTGTTCTAACTTGTTGTTGTGTGTTCACAGACGTTTACGTGTAGTTGTCTACAGACAGTTTCTTATTGTAGTGTTACACAGACAGTGTTCTACTTGTGCTGTGGTGCTAACCGTGTACTTGTGTGTTGTCTACACAGACAGTGTTCTCTGTTTTCTTTATAGACTTACGTGTTGTTCTACAGACAGTGTTCATTGTAGTGTGTGTTTCCGAAAGTGTTCTACTTGTGCGTGTGTTCTATCAGACAGTGTTCTACTTGTAGATGTGTGTTATACAGCAGTGTTCTAGCTGTTGCTGTGTGTTCTACAGACAGTGTTTCTACTGTAGATGTGTGTTTACACAGACAGTGTTCTACGAAGAGTACCAAGACATGTGTACGTGCTATGCTACACAGACAGTGTTCTGCTTGTTGCTGTGTTTCTACCAGACAGTGTTCTACTTGTTGCTGTGTGTTCTACACAGACAGTGTCTGCTTGTTGAGTGTTCTACGACAGTGGTTCTACTTGTGCTGTGTGTCTACACAGACAGTGTTCTGCTTGTGCTGTGTTCTACCAGACAGTGTTTACTTGTTGCTGTGTGTTCTACACAGACAGTGTCTACCTGTAGCTGACTGATGCCCAGCGAAGGCACTCAAAGCCGGCAGAGAGAGAGCTGCTTCTAATTCAGGCTGTAATTGCATCACTGAAGCCAGGCTTCTGAATTGAGTCTTTGAATGGTCTTCAATTGTGTCTCTTGCATGGTGACAATGGATAGAAGTGAGATCAGCTATCAAGTGCATTGTCTTTAACAGCAGTGTGAGGGGGATTTGTGAGCAGTGCAGGGCTGCAACTGAAGGGCAGATGAGCCCTGCTGTGTCTCTGGGCAGACCTCTATAGATGGAGAAGGTCATTCTCTGTGCACAAGGACACACAGGCCAGAAGGCACTGCAGAGCTAAGATCAGCTAGAGCTGATACTGCAAGCAAGTCTCCGCTGGATAAAGAACATTTAAAAAGGCTCCCACTTAGAGGATTAGTAGCATCTAACATACTACCCTAAACACTCTAGACTCAAACTGTTACAGACCTATATCTATCCTACCCTGCCTTTCTAAGGTCTTTGAAAGCCAAGTTAACAAACAGATCACCGACCATTTCGAATCTCACCGTACCTTCTTCCATATGCAATCTGGTTTCCGAGCTGGTCATGGGTGCACCTCAGCCACGCTCAAGGTCCTAAACGATATCATCATGCCATCGATAAAGACAATACTGTGCAGCCGTTTTTCATTGACCTGGCCAAGGCTTTCTACTCTGTCAATCACCACATTCTTATCAGCAGCCTCAACAGCCTTGGTTTCTCAAATGACTGCCTCACCTGGTTCACCAACTACTTCTACAGACAGAGTTCAGTGTGTCAAATCGGAGGGCCTGTTGTCCGGACCTCTAGCATCTCTAGTGGGTGCCACAGGGTTCAATTCTCGGGGCCGACTCTTTTCTCTGTATACATCAATGATGTTGTTCTTGCTGCTGGTGATTCTCTGATGCACATCTACGCAGACGACACCATTCTGTATACTTCTGGCCCTTTGGATACTGTGTTAACTAACCTCCAAGACGAGCTTCAATGCCATACAACTCTCCTTCCGTGGCCTCCAACTGCTCTTAAATGCAAGTAAAACTAAATCATGCCTTCAACCGATCGCTGCCTGCACCTGACCGCCGTCCAGCATCACTACTCTGGACGGTTCTGACTTAGAATAATGTGGAAATTACAAATACCTAGGTGTCTGGTTAGACTGTAAACTCTCCTTCCAGACTTACATTAAGCATCTCCAATCCAAAAGTAAATCAGAATCGGCTTCCTATTTCGCAACAAAGTTATCTACCCTCATGCTGCAAACACCCTCGTAAAACTGACTATTCTACCGATCCTTGACTTCGGCGATGTCATTTACAAATAGCCTCCAACACCCTACTCAACAAATTGGATGCAGTCTATCACACAGTGCCATCCATTTTGTCACCAAAGCCAAATACTACCAGTACTGCGACCTGTATGCTCTCGTTGGCTGGCCCTCGCTTCATGCTCGTCGCCAAACCCACTGCCTCACGGTCATCTACAAGTCTCTGTAGGTAAAACCCCGCCTTATCTCAGCTCACTGGTCACCATAGCAGCACCCACCCGTAGCACGCGCTCCAGCAGGTATATTTCACTGGTCACCCCCAAAGCCTATTACTCCTTTGGCCACCTTTCCTTCCAGTTCTCTGCTGCCAATGACTGGAACGAATTGCAAAAATCACTGAAGCTGGAGACTCATATCTCCCTCACTAACTTTAAGCATCAGCTGTCAGAGCAGATCACTGCACCTGTACACAGCCCATCCAACTACCTCATCCCCATATTTTTGTTGTTGTTGCTCCTCTGCACCCCAGTATCTCTACTTGCACATTCATCTTCTACACATCTATCTCTACAGTGTTTAATTGCTAAATTGTAATTACTTTGCCACTACGGCCTATTTATTGCCTTACCTCCCTAATCTTACCTCATTTGCACACACTGTATCTAGATTCTTTCTATTGTGTTATTGATTGTACGTTTGTTTATTCCATGTCTAACTCTGTGTTGTTTGTCACACTGCTTTGCTTTATCTTGGCCAGGTCACAGTTGTAAATGAGAACTTGTTCTCAACTGGCCTACCTGGTTAAATATAAGGTGAATAAAAAAAATAAAAAAAATACTGGTTGTCTTTACCACTATTGTATCCCGTTTTGCCACGTCTGGTCTCTTGGCCGTCCCACCCCTAAGGTGGACTCTGCTCCCGCTCAGCCCAGTCAAAGCTCTTCMCCGTCCTGGAACCCTAATGGTGGAATGAGCTTCCCCCTGATGCTAGGAAAGCAGAGTCCCTGCCCATCTTCTGAAAACGTCTGAAACCCTACGTCTTCAAAGAGTATCTTAAATAAGACATCTCAGTCTTATCCAGTATATAACCTATATCCTAACAGTGTAAAGTCTAGGAGTTAATGAGGTTCTGCAATTTCCCCCAGCCAACCTTAAAGAGCTGATTAGCCAGACCATGGTGAGCTGGGCTCAGGAGTGCCACGTCCAGGACCCCGAGCTGGTCAGAGTGATGTTCAGCCTGCTGAGGAGACAGTACGACAGCATTGGAGAGCTGCTCCGGGCCATGAGGAAGAGCTACACTATCAGTGCTGCCTCTATACAGGACACCATCAACCTGCTGGCCTCTCTGGGTCAGATCAGATCACTGCTGTCCGTACGCATGGGCAAGGAGGAGGAGAAACTCATGATCGACGGTCTGGGGTAGGCAAGGGCACGTCACAACAAAGTCTGCATGAACATAGTCTGATAATTAGGTGTTTTTAGTGGATGAAATATTGTTTACAAGCCTTTGGTAACTTCTAAGATCGATACAATAGCAGTGTTGCATGTTCAGGCATCACTCTGTTCTAAGTATTCTCTCATGTTCAGAGTTGCTTGTGTTTTGTATTTCCATCCAGTGACATCATGAACAACAAGATATTCTACCAGCACCCCAACCTGATGCGTGTGCTGGGCATGCATGAGACGGTGATGGAGGTGATGGTCAACGTGCTGGGAGGAGGCAAGTCCCAGGTACAGTAGTTAGGATAGAAGAGACTCTGGTGTAGCACAGCATCCATGCCATACTGCAGAGGTGTTGATGAGAGATTCAATTAGCACTGTGCGACTACTGGGTAGGTGTCAGATGCAGCATAACAACTCCCATTTAAAGGGAATTACTTTAAAACATATTTTTTGTATTTAAACTGCTCTCTAGACCACGTGTCAAACTCATTGCACAGAGTGTCTGCGGTGTCTGCGGGTTTWCGCTCCTCCCTTGTACTTGATTGATTAAATAAGTTATCTAATTAGTGAGGAACTCCCCTCATCTGGTTGTCTAGGTCTTAATTGAAAGGAAAATCAAAAACCAGCGGCTCATAATATTGGTTGGAATGGAGTGAATGGAATGGTATCAGATGGAAACCATATGTTTGATACCATTACATTTATTCTATACCAACCATTACTATGAGCCTGTCCTCCCCAATTAAGGTGCCACCGCCCACCTGTGAATGAGTTTGACACCCCTGCTCTAGAGTCTAAGCCGGGGGGGAATTGTTTTAAGATGGTCATACCAAGGGTCATTTAGCTATTTGATTTAGAATTTTAGGATCTCTTTAGGTATCTGTAAAAAATMTAACATTTGATGAAACATTGAATTTGGCCTTACTGCTATTAGCCCGTAGAWACGCATTGAATAACAGATTCATACATGGAAAAACAGATAGTCCCCCAAAAAGTTGTTTGTTTTGTTTTGAAGTGTTTGTCCTATATCTGAGAGATATGAGAAAGCTCAGAAAAAGAAAAAGAAATCCTGGAATTACCCATATACATTTAATGTGGAAATGCCCTATTCACTTCCATGAATTTTTTGGGGTTACATTCATCCCGGTACCATGACACTTGTGGGAGTTGTCGAGTGAAACGGAGAGGGGGGGGGGGGGTCATATTAGAGTGTAGCCCAAACTGTGAGAAAGATTTTCGGGATGTCTCCTTGTCTGACAAACACAGCTGTAGCTCGGCCACATTCCACAGAGATGCGGAAGGCACACTGGAAAAATAATTTTAATTACAATAATTGTATTATGCCAGCTCATTAGGACCCTTGATGATGTGAGGCTGAGGCAATTACCTCTTCTGTCTAATGGTAATTCCCTCCAGTGGCCATAAATTATCGATCTTACCATCTGGTAGTGCCTGTCTTGACTGCATCAATCGTTGTAAAGAAGCTAGCTAGCTAACATAATAAGACTAATTGAGGTTATTTTGCTGTGCTCTCCGTACTTGTCTACAACAACTCCATTCATATTAAACAATAGCCTACCTTTTGGTTGATCGTTGTAGCCTACTACTTCTCATTTAGCACTTAATTCCATAATTGTAATTCCATTTTCCATTGACTAGAAATCTCCCACTTTCACTTGCTACACATGGAGCCTCTGACTGTAGCGCCACTTTGATTGACTGACAATAACAAGGTACATGTGTGAAACGTGTCGGCTTCGGGTGCGTCTTTTTTATGGGACGCACTCATAAAACAGTTTTATAAAAATGGTGAATGTCATTGGTTTATCCTCGTAGATTATGTAGCAATGTCACATAGATAGTTGGGGGAAAAATCCAAGATGGCGTAGCAGTCAGACGTCTTTGTCTTTGGTCCTGTTGTGTCCCTTGTATATATATTTTTTATTCGCATATCTTTTAAAAAATATTTTTCTAACCTCAACTTCTAAATACTCTCCTGCAACACCGCCTCACCAATGCGGCGTGGATCTATTTTTTTAAATAAAGTATTTCTATTTACTTCGGATCAGGAATCCCTCAACTGAAGCTAGCCAGCTAACTACCTACCAGCTATCAGTCAGGAAACTATTGCTAGCGGTCATCAGCTAACCTTTAGCTCGGAAAGCTCTCGCCAGTTTCGTAGTGACTCAAACCAGAGCATAACGGACCTATTTTTTTCTCGCCATTCCGGATTCCTACGCAAACTCTGAACATTTTCATCTGGATTTTCGCAACTAGCTAACTGCAATCCCGGATGACTACTCCTGGCCAGTGTCTCATCCCGGAGCAAGCACCAATTAGCCTGAAGCTAGCTGGCTAGGGCTCCTGGGCTACCACCGAAGCCCAACTACTGGGCTAAAATATCCGGATCCCTTCTACTGCCGGTACGGGGCATGGAACCCCGCCGATCCCCTACCACTGGAATAGACGGACATAATCTGCCGCGGATTCCAACAGGCCCCTCAGGCGAGACGTCTGCTGAAGGCCCATTCTGCTAACGTGCGGCCTCTTAGCTACGTAGAGCTACTTGGAACTCTACTAATCCATGACTGGTCTATCGACGTCACCGCGACGAAGAGGCAAAAACAGACTTACCTCATCGCGACGTCCCAAAGGCCCTTCTGCTAG
The DNA here is from genome assembly GCF_002910315.2 of Salvelinus sp. IW2-2015. Taxonomy (NCBI): domain Eukaryota; kingdom Metazoa; phylum Chordata; class Actinopteri; order Salmoniformes; family Salmonidae; genus Salvelinus; species Salvelinus sp. IW2-2015. The sequence goes on from NW_019957557.1 coordinate 18,306, forward strand.
CTTGCTAGCCCGGTCTGCTAGCTTGCTAGCCCCGGTCTGGCTAATGCTAGCTTGCTTGCCCCGGTCTGCTAACTGCTAGCTTGCTTGCCGCCGGTCTGCTAACTGCTAGCTTGCTTGCCCGGTCTGCTAACTGCTAGCTTGCTTGCCCCGGTCTGCTAACTGCTAGCTTGCTTGCCCCGGTCTGCTAACTGCTTGCTTGCTAACCTGGTCTGCTAGCTTGCTTGCCCCGGCCGCTAACTGCTAGCTTGTTAGCCCCGGCGTACTAACTGCTAGCTTGTTAGACCGCCTGCTAACTGTCTGAATCGCGCGTGTCCCCAGCCAGCCAACCATTCACTGGACCCATATGTTCACTTGGCTACGCATGCCTCTCTCTAATATCAATATGCCTCGTCCATACTGTCCTGGTTGTGTGAATTACTGTCTTATTTCACTGTAGAGCCATTACTCATTATCAATGCTAGGTTTACCTCCAATGTACTCACATCCTACCTTACCTTTTCTGTAACTATGCCTTGAATCTATGCTATGTTCCCAGAAACCTGCTACTTTACTCTCTGTTCCGAACCTGCTAGGCGGCCAGTTCGTATAGCCTTTAGCCGTACCTTATCCTACTTCTCCCCTGTTCCTCTGGTGATGTAGAGGTTAATCCAGGACCTGCAGTGCCTAGCTCCACTCCCACTCCCCGGTGCTCTCATTTGTTGACTTCTGTAACCGTAAAAATGTGGTTTCATGCATGTTAACATTAGAAGCCTACTCCCTAAGTTTGTTTTACTCACTGCTTTAGCACACTCTGCCAACCCGGATGTCTTGGCCGTGTCTGAATCCTGGTTTAGGAAACCACCAAAAACCCTGAAATCTCCATCCTAACTATAACATTTTCCGCCAAGATAGAACTGCAAAGGGGGCGGTGTTGCAATCTACTGCAAAGATAGCCTGCAGAGTTTCTGTCTTACTATCCAGGTCTTTAACCCAAACAATTCAAGGCTTCTACTTCTAATATATTCACCTTTCAGAAACAAGTCTCTCACTGTTGCCGCTTGCTATAGACCACCTCTGCCCCAGCTGTGCCCTCGACACCATATGTGAACTGATTGCCCCCCATCTATCTTCTGAGCTCGTGCTACTAGGTGACCTAAACTGGGACATGCTTAACACCCCGGCCATCCTACAATCTAAGCTTATGCCCTCAATCTCACACAAATTATCAATGGATCGCTACAGGGTTACAGGACCGCCAAATCCGTAAACACGGGCACCCTCATAGATATCATCCTAACTAACTCCCCCTCCAAATACACCTCTGCTGTTTTCAATCAAGATCTCAGCGATCACTGCCTCATTGCCTGCATCCGTAATGGGTCTGCGACCAAACGACCACCCCTCATCACTGTCAAACGCTCCCTAAAACACTTCTGCGAGCAGGCCTTTCCAATCAACCTGGCCGGGCTATCCTGGAATGACATTGACCTCATCCCATCAGTAGTATGCCTGGTTATTCTTTAAAAGTGCCTTCCTCACCAGCTTAAATAAGCATGCCCCGTTCAAAAAATGTATAACTAGGAATAGATATAGTCCTTGGTTCACTCCAGACCTGTCTGCCCTTGACCAGCACAAAAACATCCTGTGGCGTTCTGCATTAGCATCGAATAACCCCCGTGATATGCAACTTTTCAGGGAAGTTAGAAACAAATATTCACAGGCTGTTAGGAAAGCTAAGGCCAGCTTTTTCAAACAGAAATTTGCATCCTGTAGCTCTAACTCAAAATAGTTCTGGGACACTGTAAAGTCCTTGGAGAATAAGAGCACCTCCTCCCAGCTGCCCATTGCTCTGAGCTCAGGAAACACTGTTACCACCGATAAACCCACTATAATTGAGAATTTCAATAAGCATTTCTCTACGGCTGGCCATGCTTTCCACCTGGCTACCCCTACCCCGGTCAACTGCCCGGCACCCTCCACAGCAACACTCCAAAGCCCCCACCATTTCTCCTTCACCCAAATCAAGATAGCAGATGTTCTGAAAGAGCTGCAAAATCTGGACCCCTACAAATCAGCCGGGCTAGACAATCTGGACCCTCTCTTTCTAAAATTATCTGCCGAAATTATTGCATCCCCTATTACTAGCCTGTTCAACCTCTCTTTCGTATCGTCTGAGATGCCCAAAGATTGGAAAGCTGCTGCGGTCATCCCCCTCTTCGAAGGGGGTGACACTCTACACCCAAACTGCTACAGACCTATATCTATCCTACCCAGTCTTTCTAAGGTCTTTGAAAGCCAAGTAAACAAACAGATTACCGACCATTTCGAATCCCACCGTACCTTCTCCGCTCTGCAATCTGGTTTCAGAGCTGGTCATGGGTGCACCTCAGCCACGCTCAAGGT
>NW_019957557.1:23645-83660 GCF_002910315.2 Salvelinus sp. IW2-2015
CTTCACGTCTAGAGAAAACACGCCTAAACTGCATATACACCTCCGTAAGCAAATTCTAGAACCAATCATACCCCTATACCCTGGGATCCTGCGAGCTTTTGGCGAGTGTCATCTGATAAATATATTGGGCCTCCAGAGCAGGTCCCTACCTCGACAAAAGTGCTGGATGCAGTCTGGTCAGCTCGCTCTTGTGTCATTTGAAACACGCGGCCGGCAGTAGTCACTTACCCACGCTGCACTGTGTGGGGCGGGGTTGGTGTGTGTCGACCTGTCCGTTGGTGCAGTGGCACAGGTCGTGTGGTTGTGGGCGCCGTCGGAGTGCGAGTGTCGGATGGTACGTTCACTGTCGCCAAACACCACTGGGGTACGATGGGTTAGTGCTCGGTACAAGGTGGTCGTCTGTTTAGCGTAGAAGAAGGCGTCGTGGCCTTGATGGTCCCGCGCTCAGTGGTGCCGCCATAGTATGGGCACTTGCAAACCCTCGTCAGTGCGCTAGCGAGCGACGCTAAACATACAGGGCTAGGTGAATGAAGTTTCACTGGGCAACTATAGGCGGGGTCGCGACTCCCCAAAGCCAATTACCTCCGTTTTGGTCGGCCTTTCTTCCGAGGTTCTGCCTGGGCTGCTAATGACTGGAACGACCTGGCAAACGAGACATCACTGAACGCTGGAGACTGACGATCTCTGTCACTAGCTTTAAGCACCAGCTATCAGAGCAGCTTACAGATCACTGCACCTGTACAATAGATGGGGCTGTTTACAATGGGCGCTATCTACCTCATCCCCATACTGTATTTATTTATTTATCTTCTCCCTTTGCACCCCAGTATCTCTACTTGCACATTCATCTTCTGCACCATCTACCATTCCAGTGTTTAATTGCTATAACGGTTGGTACGATGTACTTCGGCTCCAACCTATGGCCTATTTATTGCCTTTACTCCCTTATCTTACCTCATTTGCACTCACTGTATATAGACTTTTGTTTTATTTTTTCTACTGTATTATTGACTGTATGTTTTGTTTATTCCATGTGTAACTCTGTGTTGTTGTATGTGTCGAATTACTATGCTTTATCTTGGCCAGGTCGCAGTTGCAAATGAGAACTTGTTCTCAACTAGCCTACCTGGTTAAATAAAGGTGAAATAAAAAATAAAAAAACTKGTTGTATTTCATTTTAGACAGACTTTTTTAAAATACCTTATTTGTATTATGATTTTTATTAATACTCTCTCAAGTAATCTAATATTAACGTCCATTCGGATTTTTGAATATTCAAATAACCGTGCCCATCCATAGTTGAGAGAAACTCTTCCCGCAGTCAGAGCAGTGGTAAAGCTTCTCTCCTGTGTGTATTCTCTGAACTTTTAGCTCAGCTGATGTTGTTGAAGCACTTCCCACAGTCAGAGCAGTAGTAKGGCTTCTCTCCAGTATGTATCTGTTGGTGTGTTTTTACGTTGCCCAATTGGGAGAAACTCGTCTTAGTCAGAGCAGTAGTACGGCTTCTATCCTTTATGTATACATTGGTGTCTTTTTAAGTAGCTCAACACGGAGAAACTATTCCCACAGTCAGAGCAGAAGTAAGGTTTCTCCTGTGTGTGCTCTCTGATGAACATTAAGGTCATTTGATGTTATAAAGCATTTTTTATAGTCAGAGCAGGAGTAAGGCTTCTCTCCTGTGTGTTTATTTTGGTGTATTTTTAAGTGGCCCAGTTGAGAGAAACTCTCCAGGGTCAGAGCAGTAGTAAGGCTTCTCTCTTTTATGTATACGTTACTGTGTTTTTAAGTTATCCTTAACTCCCCAGTAGGAAATGCTGCCCGACCTATTGTTTTCTTTCTTTCTTATAGTGGATATAACATTGAAGATCTGACATTGTTTCAAAGGAACAAATTCAACATATTGTATTCAATGTTTGTCAATGTTGAAAATCAGTTAAAATTATAACATAATCCTGTAGTTGAAATTCCACCCTCAAAACAACATTTTACAGTTGATGCCTTTTTCCAATCCAATGTATTTTTCACACAGATTCCACGTCACAATACGTTGAAACAACATTGATTCAACCAGTTTGTGCCGAGTGGGTAACTTCTAGAAAGATAGAACTTGCCCTTACCATGATAAACAGATTTCCCATTTTGCACCTCTTCTTCATCTTTAATGTTGACATTCAGCTCCAGTGTTTAACTGCTGTCTTCGAACTTCATTGAGGCCATCTCTGGATCCTGCGGTGCAAACTGCTTTCCACTGTCACAATCAGGACCCAGTGACTCTAGGTTTGGACTCAGTGTGGAAGGAGAGAGGCAGGCTAGGTTTGTCCTCACTGTACTCACTGTTAATCTGGCAACTCTGGCTAGGATCCCATTCCTAAATAGAAGTCTGAGTTCAACCTCCTGGTCCTCCCCTGTGCATGCCACACCCTTCCCATGCTACTGTATGTATGATTACATTTTGAATGATGGCTGCCTAATATGCCGTGGTGCTTACAAACACAGTGTGAAAGGTGGTGGCAGATGTGGGCCAGCTGAGTTCACAGCTCTTTCACTCTGAGCATTCATATCAATGACTCACCCTGAAATGGACCATCAATACCAGAGTTCTACAAAACTATTTACATAATAAACCAGGCATTTCAACAGCCCTGACCGTCAGTAAAGTTCTGGACATAAATTGAGCTCTAACAATGGGGCGTGGAAAGTGTGTGTTGAAATGGATACTGTCTGTCTCTTATACACATCTAGATGTGTATAAGAGACAGCTTTCACTCTGAGCATTCATATCAATGACTCACCCTGAAATGGACCATCAATACCAGAGTTCTACAATACTATTTACATAATAAACCAGGCATTTCAACAGCCCTGACCGTCAGTAAAGTTCTGGACATAAATTGAGCTCTAACAATGGGGCGTGGAAAGTGTGTGTTGAAATGGATACTGTAGTGGTGTGAGAAAGGTAACGCAAGCTTCCTCTCGGGTTCCATTGCCCAATAGTAAGGTGTCATTCTTGAACGTCGTTGTAATAATGTCCTTGAACTTTGGCACCACGTCAATAAACAAGCTTGAGAAAATATTGGTCGTAGGATTTAATACTTAAAAGTCAGGTTTTCCAGAGCTTCAATGTGTATGTGCTGCAGAGCAATGTAAGGGTGACTGTACTGCACGTAGCAGGGAGCCTGAGTGTGTGTTGGGAAGGCAGAGGAGTGCAGAAATAAAGACATCCCAGCAGGCATTCATTAGTGAAGGGGATTTATAGTAACAAGCCCRGAGGAAACCAAGTAGTCAGTAGACTCAACACACTCCTCTGTCTCTTTGCTTGTGTGAGAGCTAAGATTTACATCTACTTATAGTACAGTGTCTTCAGAAAGTATTCAYACCCCTTGAATTGTTCCACATTTTGTTACGTTACAGCCTTATTCTAAAAATATATATATACACTACCGTTCAAGTTTGGGGTCAATTAGAAATGTSCTTGTTTTTGAAAGAAAAGCACATTTCTTTGTCCATTAAAATAACATGAAATTGATCAGAAATACAGTGTAGACATTGTTAATGTTGTAAATGACTATTGTAGCTGGAAACGGCAGGTTCTTTATGAAATATCTACATAGGCTTACAGAGGCCCATTATCAGCAACCATCACTCTTGTGTTCCAATGGCACGTTGTGTTAGTTAATCCAAGTTGATCATTTTAAAAGGCTAATTGATCATTAGAAAACCCTTTTGCAATTATGTTAGCACAACTGAAAACTGGTGTTCTGATTAAAGAAGCAATAAAACTGGCCTTTAGACTAGTTGAGTATCTGGAGCATCAGCATTTGTGGGTTCGATTACAGGCTCAAAATGGCCAGAAACAAAAAACTTTCTTCTGAATCTCGTCAGCCTTCATTTCTTAGAACAAGAATGCGAAAAATTGCCAAGAAACTGAAGATCTCGTACAACAATGTGTAGTACTCCCTTCACAGAACAGCGCAAACTGGCTCTAACCAGAATAGAAAGAGGAGTGGGAGACCCCGGTGCACAACTGAGCAAGAGGACAAGTACATTAGTGTCTAGTTTGAGAAACAGACGCCTCACAAGTCCTCAACTAGCAGCTTCATTAAATAGTACCCGCAAAACAACAGTCTCAACATCAACAGTGAAGAGGCGACTCCGGGATTCTGGCCTTCTAGGTAGAGTTGCAAAGAAAAATCCATATTTCAAACTGGCCAATAAAAAMAAAAGATTAAGATGGGCAGAAGAACACAGACACTGGACAGAGGAACTCTGCCAAGAAGGCCAGCATCCCYGAGTCGAGACTGGTGTTTTGCAAGTACTATTTAATGAAGCTGCRAGCTGAGCCACTCAGGAGGCCAAGCCTTATTCTAAAATGTATTACATTTTTAAAAATCCTCATAAATAWACACACAATACCCTATAATGACAAAACGAAAACAGGTTTTTAGACCTTTTAGTACATTTATTAAAAATAAAAAACAAAGACTTTATTTACATAAGTATTCAGACCTTTTGCTATGAGACTCAAAATTGAGCTCAGGTGCATTCGGTTTCCATTGATCATCCTTGAGATGTTGCTACAACTTGATTGGAGTCCACCTGTGGTAAATTCAATTGATTGGACATGATTTGGAAAGGCACACCCCTGTCTATACAAGGTCCCACAGTTGACAGTGCATGTCAGAGCAAAAACCAAGCCATGTGGCTGAAAGAATTGTCCATAGACCTCCGAGACAGGACTGTCGAGGCACAGATCTGGGGAAGGGTACCAAAAAATGTCTGCAGCATTGAAGTTCCCCAAGAACACAGTGGCCTCCATTTATTCTTAAATAGAATACGTTTGGAACCACCAAGACTCTTCCTGAGCTGGCCGTCCGGCCAAACTGAGCAATTGGGGGAGAAGGGCCTTGGTCAGGGAGGTGACCAAGAACCTGATGGTCTCTCTGACAGAGCTCCAGAGTTCCTCTGTGGAGATGGGAMAACCTTCCAGAAGGACAACCATCTCTGCAGCACTCCACCAATCAGGCCTTTATGGTAGAGTGGCCAGACGGAAGCCACTCCTCAGTAAAAGGCACATGACAGCCCACTTGGAGTTTGCCAAAAGGCAACTGTAGACTCTCAGACAAGATTCTCTGGTCTGATGAAACTAAGACTCTTTGGCGTGAATGCCAAGCGTCGTGTCTGTAGGATACTTGGCAACATCCCTACGGTGATGCATGGTGGTGGCAGKATCAAGCTGTGGGGATGGTTTTTTTAGCGGCACGGACTGGGATACTAGTCAAGATCGAAGGAAAGATTAACGTAGCAAAGTACAGAGAGATCCTTGATGAAAACCTGCTCCAGAGTGCTCAGGACCTCAGACTGGAGCGAACGTACACCTTCCAACAGGACAACGACACTAAGCACACAGCCAAGACAATGCAGGAGTGGCTTCGGGACAAGTCTCTGAATGTTCTTGAGTGGCCCAGCCAGAGCCCAGACTTGAACCCAGTCGAACATCTCTGGAGAGACCTGAAAATAGCTGTGCAGCGAAGCTCCCCATCCAACTTGACAGAGCTTGAGAGGATCTGCAGAGAAGAATGGGAGAAACTCCCCAAATACAAGACTGACAAGCTTGTAGCGTCATACCCAAGAAGACTCGAGACTGTAATCGCTGCCAAAGGTGCTTCAACAAAGTACTGAGTAAAYGGTCTGAATACTGATGTAAAAAAATCCTAAAAACCTGTTTTTGCTTTGTCATTATGGGGTATTGTGTGTCGATTGATGACGAAAAAATATGACTTAATACATTTTAGAATAAGGCTGTAACGTAACAACATGTGGAAAAACTTTCCGAATGCACTGTATGTCAGCGAAGTGTCTGTTTTGTACTGAGAATTGTACAGGTTGAACCTCCATTAAGCCTATTCTCTGTCTTTTTCTCTCAGGAGATAGCGTTCCCCAAGATGGTGGCCAGCTGCTGTCGCTTCCTGTGTTACTTCTGCAGGATCAGTCGTCAGAACCAGAAGGCCATGTTTGACCACCTCAGCTACCTCTTGGAAAACAGCAGCGTGGGCCTGGGTAGGTACACCTGGGTCTAATTTATTAGGACACACTGTATTAAAACAGAAAACAAAATCAAACGTTTATTATTGGGCAAGTTCAAGGCACTCCTTCCCTGTTTCAGTCAGTTTTTTTTATGACCTTGCTTAGCACTTTACACCTCTGGCTTTATGGAGCATATCTGACAGGAAAATGACATGATTTAACCAGCGTCTCTTATTTGATATTGGGACGACTGGCTCATACTGTAGTTACACTGGGTGTGACAACATCTCTGATGCTGTTCTCATTATTATGGACAATAATCTCATTGGGGCCTCAGGTTAGGTCCTTGAGCTGTCAGTCTGCGTACATTAGACACACATCTGAGATTAAAGGTGTGTGTGTTTGTGTGTGTGTGTGTGTGTTCGGCCAGTCGGTCGTGTTGAGAATTCATCAGTTGAGTAATTGTACATTCTATCAGGAGAGATGCCAKAGTCACTCTGAACACCCTGCTTTGGCAGAGAGAGATTGGTTCTCTTCTGGAATAACTCACACACAGAATGGTCCACAGGCAAAGGATAATCTAATCACAGTCTTGCACCTGTATTAGACAAAGCCTTTGAGCGTTAGTGTACCGATATTTTACACATTTTTGAATATTTCTGTTTATGAAAACACAGAAATGGAAGTGTCCTTTACATCAGTGATTTCTCCTCAAACAGTGTTCATAGGCTTGGATAAACTCAGTGAAACAATAGAAGCTATGTGTAATTGTTGCAAGTAGGAGCTGGAAAGTTTGGTTTAGATCAGTATCACTCAGCTGTTGGCAGATGAACAATCTGCCAGTCCAATCAGAGCCTGGTCCTGGTTCATAAGTGTAAATGCTGCTCCCTGCTGTTGGCTTTATGTTACTCCCACTATCTCTCATCCCAATGATTTATGATTTATGGTCCCACACATAACGAAAAATACATTGCAGACAAAATTACTTTTCAATTTGCYTACATTTAAAACATTAACATAGACATTACAGATTTTATATAAAAAATAAAATAAAGACACAAATTTACACAATTGCTGACTACCTCAGACTTAGTGGAATGGAGATTTGTTCTCTATATACCATAATTGTTGTAAATGCCTGTAAGAAAGAAGCTACTTTAATTGGATCCTATATATGTTTTCTGCCCACAGCGTCCCCGGCCATGAGGGGCTCTACTCCTCTAGACGTGGCTGCCTCCTCTGTGATGGACAACAACGGCCTGGCCTTGGCCCTGGAGGAACCRGACCTGGATAAGGTAGGAGATGCTGTCTCTAGTGGATTTGTGTATGTTGATGTGTGTGCATTAGAATTAGTGTTTTGTGTCTATGTGTTTAATATTATCCTCAGTCCATGTGTCTGTTATTAAGCTTGTCCTGGTTGTGTCTTGATTGTGTCCTGATTTGTGCCCTGATTGTGTCCTGGTTGTGTGTTGCAGGTGGTGACGTACCTAGCAGGCTGTGGGCTCCAGAGCTGTCCCATGCTGCTGGACAAAGGTTACCCTGACATCGGTTGGAACCCCATAGAGGGCGAGCGCTACCTCTCCTTCCTGCGCTTTGCTGTCTTTGTTAATGGTAGCTAGGACACTGTACTGTAATGACTGTCAACAGCTACTGTACTGAACCTTGGTCTCTGTAGGGWAGTGGAAAATGGGGCTTGGTACTGTACGGTGCCTTCCACACCAAGTGTAGGCAGTGTTAGAGAGGGCCTGTCTGTATGCTGCAGAGCAGGCTAGACTGCCTGAGAATGTTAGTATCTGGGAGCTACAACCTSAGTGCCAGTAGAGRTCAGTGGAGGAACAGCTCCTGGCTGAAAGAGCAGGGCAGCCATTCATTTKTTTCCTGACAGTGATGGACCAAAAAAAAATAGCGATACATTGGCAAGCACTCACTAGATGAGGTTTATATCTGATGCTGTTCACCTCTGAGGCATTTGGCTGCTCGTGGGAGTATTATGTCTATGTCAGAGTTGTTGATATATGTGTGTGTTTTTCCACCTCCAATGCATTTTTCTGTGCATCTTGTGTCGATGTCAATGTGCTAATGCAGTTTACCACTGATATATTTGTTTTGTTAACCTGGTGTGTGTGTCTGTGTGTGTGTTCCAGGTGAGAGTGTGGAGGAGAACTCCAGTGTGGTGGTGAAGCTACTGATCAGGCGTCCAGAGTGTTTTGGTCCGGCCCTGAGAGGAGAGGGGGGTAACGGGCTGCTAGCAGCCATGAAGGAGGCCATCAAGATCTCTGAGAACCCTGCTCTGGACCTGCCCTCCTCTGCCCAGGGGGTCAGCTCTGACATGTAAGATACATACTGTACCTGCCATAGCTATAGAGCAAGAGCTAACAGCATACCCAGCTGGAACATAACATTCTATTTAAAGTCATGTTCTCAGAACGTTCAGAGAACGTTAAACATTCTTCTGTGGGCATTTCAGTACTTCAGCATAACGTTTTCTGCAGGTTRCCTCATGGTTCTATTTAAACACATGTTCTCAGAACATTAAGAAAGCGTTCCATAAAAACCACAAGAAAACATTAGTAACGGTCTAAGAATGTTATTTTTTAAACATATACAGTACCAGTCAAAAGTTTGGAGACACCTATTCATTCAAGGGTTTTTCTTTATTTTTACTATTTTCTACATTGTAGAATAATAGTGAAGACATCAAAACTATTAAATAACACATATGGAATCATGTAACAACCAAAAATGTATTAAACAAATCAAAATCAATTTTATATTTGAGATTCTTCAAAGTAGCCACCCTTTGCCTTGATGACATTCTTGGCATTCTCTCAACCAGCTTCACCTGGAATGCTTTTCCAAKAGTCTTGAAGGAGTTCCCACATAGGCTGAGCACTTGTTGGCTGCTTTTCCTTGACTGTTGTCGTGGAAATATTGAATCAAATATTTTTCAGATACCGGAACGTGTAAATTCAATTAGACTTTATTACAAAAGTAACAGAAGCCGAGCAAATCCATGGAAGAGCTTTTATTCCTTTCCACTCTTGAATAACATACATAGTAACTCCTTTCTATGTAAATGATTAACACCCCTTGGCCCTGCGCCACCATTATCTTTCTGTCTCAATTCTGGCTTGTTTACGCCCACATCTGACTTATCTTGCTCAAGTTTAGATTATATTGGTGGCGACACCACAGTTCTAATACAACAAAATAATACATTTATTGCATATATATGATCCTAATTGAAGTGCTTTTCTAATAGTACTTGATTAATACAAACATATCTTCCCAGTATATAACATGTCTCCCCAATACATATACATGGCTTGTGGTTCTAGTGTTGATTAACTAAAGTACATAGTCACTGGCCTTCACAAGTTCAGGCCTATGTTGCCTATGAATGATTAACCCATATACGTATGATCACAAGATCAGACATGGCCCAGAACGGTCAAGTCTGTTGTTCCAGCTTGGCACGTTCACGTAGATTACGCTTACGTTCTGTTTTTACATGTRTAACAGTTAGCCTTATATTGGTCCAGCTTTATACATTCACATGGATCCAGCCTACGTTATGCTTACACATGTCTAATGATTAACCCCATATTGATATATGTTCATATATGTTCCCCACTTCTGACAAAACAATATAGATACTGGAAAATCCCCATGATGTCATGGATTTCTCCTACTCTGCGGTCCAACTCATCCCAAACCATCTCAATTGGGTTGAGGTTGGATGATTGTGGAGACCAGGTCATCTGATACAGCACTCCATCACTCTCCTTCTTGGTCAAATAGCCCTTACTCTGCCTGGAAGTGTGTCATAGTCCTGTTGAAAATCAAGTAATAGTCTCACTAAGCGCAAACCAGATGGAATGGAGTATCGCTGTAGTAGCCTTGCTGGTTAAGTGTGCCTTGAATTCTCAATAAATAACTGACAGTGTAACCAGCAAAGCATCCCCACACCCTCACATCTCCTCCTCCATGCTTCACGGTGGGAAATACACATGCAGAGATCATCCGTTCACCTACACCGCGTCTCACTAAGACACAGTGGTTGGAACCAAAAATATKACATTTGGACTCATCAGACCAAAGYACAGATTTACACCGGTCTAATGTCCATTGCMCGTGTTTCTTGGCCCAAGCAAGTCTCTTCTTATTATTGGTGTCCTTTAGTAGTGGTTTCTTTGCAGCAATTTGACCATGAAGGCCTGATTCACTCAGTCTCCTCTGAACAGTTGATGTTGAGATGTGTCTGTTACTTGAACTCTGTAAAGCATTTATTTGGGCWGCAACTAATGAACTAATCCTCTGCAGCAGAGGTAATTCTGGGTCTTCTTTTCCTGTTGGCGGTCCTCATGAGAGCCAATTTCATCATAGCGCTRGATGTTTCTTGTGACTGCACTTGAAGAAACTTTCAAAGTTCTTGAAATCTTCCACATTGACTGACCTTCATGTCTTAAAGTAATGGTGGACTGTCTCTTTGCTTATTTGAGCTGTTCTTGCCATAATATGGACTTGGTCTTATACCAAATAGAGCTATCTTCTGTATACCACCCCTACCTTGTCACAGCACAACTGATTGGCTCAATCGCATTAAGTAGGAATGAAATTCGGCAAATTAACTTTTAAGAAGGCACACCTGTTAATTTAAATGTATTCCAGATGACTACCTCATGAACATGGTTGAGAGAACACTTTTTTGGTTACTACATGATTCCATATGTGTTGTTTCATAGTGTTGGTGTTCATAATGGTGTTATTCTACGCTGTAGAAAATAGTAACAATAAAGAAAAACCCTTGAATGAGTAGGTGTGTCCAAACCTTTGACTGGTACTGTACATCCTGTTATCTATCCACTATCTTGTTCAGGTGTGTTTGCCGCATCCGTTAATTGGTCACACCTGATCTTAAAGAGTGCTTGATTCCTTTGAAATGGGTTCTGTTTATATAGATTAAAATGAACAACTTTTCATGAGTAAAAAATMTATGGSATGCWAACTCCATCCTGGTGGCGCGGTGGACTGATTGCGTGGATAGAGAACAGAGGATCACATGTTTGAATCTAACTGACGCCATGCCACAATAAAAAAGACGTGTTAGCATGATTAATGTGTCCTATCTCTGCTTGGAATTAAAAACAGTTAACCTAAGCCAGCAGTGTTATTAAAAGTCTTATTGTAACATGTTCTCAGACCGTAATTTAATTACCTTCAAATAGCCTATAATTTTCATTCTCAGAAAATAATAAAACCTCCCATTAAAACGTTCAGGGAACCATAGTAAAGCGTTCTCAGAACCTCCCTGCAACCTAAAAATGTACGTTCCCAGAACAGGCAAAATTTTCACTTCCGTTCTAAGAACGTTTATAAAACGTTTCATTTTACCAGTCAGGAAACTTATGGCTTTGGAAGTTGTAGGAACGTATGTATTTGGTTCTGGGAAACCAAATACATACGTTCCTACAACTTCCAAAGAACCAAATGTGCTAGCTGGGTAGAGCTAATAGTACATGGCAAAGTCAGTTAATTAAGATAACAAGACCCATCAGACCTTCTCACTCCCCCTTCTGTGTTTGTTGTGGGCAGGTCTGCTGAGGATGATGAGGAGGAAGAGGTGGTTCACATGGGAAATGCCATCATGTCCTTCTACTCTGCCCTCATCGACCTATTGGGACGCTGTGCCCCAGAGATGCACGTGAGTTTAGCTGATGGTCCCATCACAGATCATATGTACTCTTACCTACTCTGAGTTCATTTGCATTCGAAACATCTCAGCATCTGTTCACTCTGACTCACCTGGATAAGTAAAMGTTGAATGAATGTATGTTCTCCACCAATAGGACTAATGCCCTTCTCATCCTCCCTCAGTTGATTAACAAGGGGAAAGGGGAGGCCCTGCGTATCCGTGCCATCCTGCGCTCCCTAGTGCCCACTGAAGACCTGGTGGGCATCATCAGCATAGCCCTCAAGATGCCTGTCATTCACAAAGGTAGAGGACTGCCCAGTAAAATTGGTTGAGTTATTCATAATAAAGTAGGAAACCCAAGGGTGGTGCTGAATTGCTGTTGATCCCAGCTCACAGTGCATGTCTTTCTACCTCCCACAGCTTTGAGTAAGCCTGCTCTGCTCTCCTCATCTCCCTCTCATTTCTGTTCTGTTACTGTGTATTTTTCTCTATTGATTGCTCTACACAAGCAAGGCAACGCTCGGATCTTAAGGCGCTGCTAGCTAGCACCGCCACACAACGAGAGCTGTCAGCTAGCCAACAACCTACTGGCCACACAGTGGTTGAACCAACGTGGAATAGATGTTGAATTTACATCTATGCCCAGTGGGAACTGAATCACTCAGCCGTGTCTCCCTCCCCAGAAACCCTGCAGTGCTGCTAATGAATACGTATGGCTTTCTTCAACAGAAGAGACTTGATAGAATGTATGGGTAGCTCTCCAGCTGTGTGAATACTGCAAGAAAAACATGTAGAACACAAGTCATATTTACACAGAAACTCACCACCACCATATTCTTATTTTGTTTTCCTCCTTTGTGTATCTCACCATTTTTTTATATCCTATTTTCACTTTCTCCACCTCTCTATCTCCACCACAGACGGCACTGTGACCGAGCCTGATATGGCGGCCAGTTTCTGCCCGGACCACAAGGCCCCCATGGTGCTATTCCTGGACCGGGTCTATGGTATCGAGGACCAAAGCTTCCTACTTCACCTGCTGGAAGTGGGCTTCCTGCCAGACCTGCGAGCCTCTGCTTCTCTGGACACGGTAGGTGGTGGGCTCACCCTCAGCTGAGAGGTGGGAGARCATATTAGGCAAAGGCATCAAGTTGTTTGTTTTACCATCTAGTTCGTTGTTTACCAGACAAGTGGGTTGCGGTATTCAAGGATGTGGGAGTTGAGTGGAGTGGATGCTGTGTATTTAATGGCTTGTGTGTGAGAGGGAGTTGGTGTATTTAAAACTGATTGTCTAAAAAGTCTGGTGTGTGTGTGGGCTGACTGGAGTATTCGTGGAGGTTGACCCTGGTGATTGCCTTGGCAGGCAGGCGGTGAGCCTCTTGACAAGGGCTGGAATATCCCTGGCTCTGCTTGTTTTGGATCTTTTTCTGAGACAACCTTCCACCCCAGCCCCAGCACAAGTCCAAGAATAGCCCCTGAGCCACCAGCCGCCCCACTCCTATACAGACACACAGCACYTTGATCCACACTAGGAAGCGCTAATGATCAACTACCCACGTAATCCAGCAGTTAGCAAATATAAGTGTGCTTGATTCCCATGCAACAAGATGCTAAGCTCAGAGTTCCAGGCCTGGTATTAGAGCGTAGTACTCTGTAGATATGACTAGCCCTAGAAGGACACAGTGCTTTGCCCCGCTGTTTTAGTTCCTCATCAGCAATTCCCTAAGGACAAATGTGCAGATTTAGCTTCACACTTGGCTTCTGTTTGCAGTAGTTGAAAGTCTTATCTGTGAGCATACCTAATGATAGTGATTGTGGAACAGTTGAAGTTGTGCTTAGGTGGTGAGATGACTGCTATATGACAGGTCTATTGTGCCCTCTGACCACTCCCCTGTAGGAGGTACTCAGCACCACAGAGACAGCTCTGGCCATGAACAGGTACATTGGCTCTGCCATGCTTCCCCTGCTCACCCGCTGTGCCCCCCACTTCGCTGGCACAGAGCACTACGCCACGCTAATCGACTCCACGCTACACACCATCTACAGGCTGTCCAAGGGCCGCTCTCTCACCAAGGCCCAGAGAGACGCTATCGAGGAGTGTCTGCTGGCCGTCTGCAAGTAAGGAGTTCCACTATGTACATTAGCACCCCTTAAGGAAGCAATACGCTCACTGTGTGGCCATTGAAACACTTAAGCCAAACAGATATAGTATTATCCTGGGTCATGATGTGGTGTCTCTCTGATTTCCTGTTCCCTCCCTGGTCTGGTCCTCTGTCTGCAGGTACCTCCGTCCCTCCATGCTGCAGCATCTCCTGCGACGCCTCGTCTTTGACGTGCCCTTGCTGACAGAGTACTGCAAGATGCCTCTCAGGGTATGTGTCCTCTCCTTCCCTCTACCTTCCCCTCTCTCTTCCTCTGCCCCCCCCGCTCTGTCTCTCACTCCGTCTCTCTCCTATTAACGATGTTGTTCCCAGCATTAAGCAGATGTTGGCAGTTGTGCTGTTTTTAATACAACAGCTGAGCATCGGAGAGCAGAGAGCAGCCTGGAAGAATTGAATTGAACCGTGTTGACTTCACTGCTCCTCTCTGTCAGAGTTTTCCCTCCAGAGAGACTGTAGTAATAATAGCAGCCTGCCTGTGGAAGACTGAACACAGTTGATTCTGCCTCCACTCACATGGGGCACTTGTCTGTTTTTATGCCGAGCTAGTAAGAACTAATTTTGCATGACGTATCATCAGCTTGAGATCCTACGTGGGATGTTTGGCTCGGTGCCAGGGTGTTGTGTTTCGGTATGCCAGTTACTAAGGCGTCTGTTTGCCAGTCRTTCAGTGTAGCTCACAGCAGAGTGGACATACATCCTCCCACTAAGTCTAATGGACTGACCTTTGACCCTGTGTGTCCTCCACAGCTCTTGACCAACCACTACGAGCAGAGCTGGAAGTACTACTGTCTGCCGTCAGGCTGGGGCAGCTACGGCATGGCCTCAGACGAGGAACTGCTCCTCACAAAGAAGATCTTCTGGGGTGTCTTGGATTCGCTCTCACAGAGGGTAAAGCGACGTCACCTCTAACACAGCACCCAGGAGAACGTCAGGTCTCCAACAGGGCTCCTAGTTAAGCCTTCAAAGGCTGATAATGAGCCAATCAAACCAGGGCTGTACTGAGCTTTGATCATCAAGCCAATAGGTCATAACCTTCAGTAATCTTGTACCACGTTTTTGACAGTGAGCATTGGTATACGATTMAATTTTCTCTGTCAGAATGTCTCATTGCCTTTCCTTTTCCTTGTTTTGCATTTCAATTTTTCAAATCAAAGTAGATGTTGAATATGAACATTKATTTCATGATGGTCCTCTTTTTGATGTAAATGTCTGGACATGTGTGCACATCTTGGAGTGCACACATGAAAATGAAGCTGGTGAGAGAGAGCCCAGGCTGAGAACATCATCAATCTCTGTATCTGCTCTGTATTTATACATTTTTTATTTAACCTTTATTTAACTAGGCAAGTCAGTTAAGAACACATTCGGCCAACCCCGGCCAAACCCAGATGACGCTGGGCCAATTGTGCGCCACCGTATGGGACTCCCAATCACAGCCAGATWTGATACAATCTYGATTCGAACCAGGYACTGTAGTGACGCCTATTGCACGGAGATGCAGTGCCTTAGACCYCTGCGCCACTAACTGGAATGACTCTGCATTAAGCATCTTTTGTATCCTCTAGCCATTCCTGCAGTCTCTAGTCACTAGATTAGCCTTATTGAGACCTCAGTGTAGCTTTCTTTGATACTTCACTAATCACACACTGTCTCCCAGCAGAAGTACGATGCAGATCTCTTTAAGATGGCCATGCCCTGTCTGAGTGCCATATCTGGGGCCTTACCGCCTGACTACATAGACTCCACCATCAGCACCACCCTGGAGAAGCCTGTGTCTGTGGACGCTCAGGGCAACTTCGACCCCAAACCCATCAGCACAGCCAAGTGAGTGGCCATCAGAGACTAGTGTACAGGGTGACTGTCCGAGCAAATTAAGGACAYTTTAAATAAAGTGATACCACTCTGACTTGTAATTTAATAGCTTTTTATTCATTGGTGCCACTGAAATTATGCACACAATGTATTTTATGTAATCTGCAGTGCTTTTATATACTTTCACTGTGCATTTGCATATGCTTTATTCCAGTATGCATTATTTTGGATGCTCCAGATTTATACCTGCAGTGAGTAATTTTTACTCTGTCTTTACAGCATATCTCTTCCAGAGAAACTGGAAAATGTTGCCAACAAATATGCTGAGCATTCCCATGACAAATGGTCAGCCGAGAAGGTAGGCCAAAGATGAGCTCCTCTACCATGGTAACGTGTATTTGATGCTGCAAAATGACACCAGGAATCAATTCTTTATTGCAGGGCATAAATATTAAGAATAAAATGCTTTGGCACTGTATTTTATAAAGGCTTTCCAGTACTCCCTTGGAAGGAATACTATGAGGCTTGTTTCAGGGTTGCTCACTCTCTCCTATTTGTTTTTATTTATGGTTGAAGAACTAGCTGGTCAAATGTAATATCAGCTCTGTAGAAGGGTCATACTTGTCTCTGCACTTCAGGTGATGTTGGGATGGAAGTACGGAGACTGTATAGATGAGAAGGCCAAGACTCACCCTCAGCTCAGGACCTACAAAGGCCTTACAGAGAAGGTGTAGTTCATTGCAGCATTACACAGCATAGGGTTTGAATTTCAACTACAGCATGTGCTAATGTGAGCACTAGTGAACTCCTAACTGATTGTTAACTCTRGCTAACTCTTGGTGTGTGTATCCGTGTCTGTGTGCTGTGTTAACTCCTGTGGTCCTCAGGAGAAGGAGATCCACAGGTTGCCGGTGAGGGAGACTCTGAAGAGCATGCTGGCTATGGGCTGGAACATTGACAGGACCAAGGATGGAGAGACCATGTCCCTACGGGAGAGTGAGAAGATGCGGAAGATCTCCCAGTCTTCCTCTCAGGTACTCAGTCTGATGGCCCGCTCCTCCTAGTGCTGTATATACCAGGACTGCTGAGTCGGATGTTCAATGTTTCTTTTGACTTCGTTTTTCATGTTGTATTTTGGCAGGGTAACGGTTTCAACCCAACACCAATAGACACCAGCAATGTGGTTCTGTCTAGAGAGTTACAGGTGAGTGAACCTCAGTTGTTAATTTGTAGCTGTAAATAACTATTTTGTTTATGACTAGGCTGTGAATATGTTATTTAATTAACAGATGTTCTCTTTGCTCAAGGGCATGATGGAGGTTGTGGCTGAGAATTATCACAACATCTGGGCTAAGAAGAAAAAGAATGACCTTGGAATTAGAGGTGATTCTATAATACTCTTCAATCACTGTGAGATGGAGGAGCCAGAGGAATGTAGTCAGAGTAAATGTGAGATTTATTGGTTCTCTTTGTTTRAGTGTTGTTGTTTGTGGTTCCAGGTGGGGCAACTCACCCTCTGCTAGTGCCCTATGACACCCTGACTGCCAAAGAGAAGGCCCGGGACAAAGAGAAGGCCCAGGACCTGTTCCGCTTCCTACAGATCAATGGCTATGCTATCACCAGGTCAGTGAGTGCGTGTGTGGGTGCATGTGTGGGTGTGAAAACTAAAGACACCTTCAGTCAAGACCGAAGACATTGATGTGCGTTGGTGTGACAGAATTACACTTCATCATTCCCTTCCTTTTGTGTTGTAGATGTCTGAAGGATATGGAGCAGGACTCTTCCTCCATGGAGAAGAGGTTTGCCTACAAGTTCCTCAAGAAGCTCCTCAAGTATGTGAACTCAGCCCAGGAGTTCATTGCCCACCTTGGTAAGAGCCTACTTAACGTTCATATCCATGTCTTTGAATGCTCCTCTACCTTTTTTCTGTTATGGACAATGCTGCCTCAGTCTTCTCTTTATTGACCTTTGACCTTGTCATTTCAGAGGCCATGGCTACCAGTGGTAAGACAGACAAGTCACCTCATGAGCAAGAAATCAAGTTTTTCGCCAAAGTGAGAATATTGTGAATCTGTGAAACAAATCAACATTTAAATGCAGTAGATGAGTTTGCACAAAGATTGTCACAAGTCTCCTAAATTGTTTTTTTGCCTTTAGGTCCTCCTCCCTCTGATAGACCAGTACTTCAAGAACCACTGTCTCTACTTCCTGTCTTCTCCCAGTAAGAACCTGAGCAGCAGCGGCTATGCATCTAATAAGGAGAAGGAGATGGTCACCAGGTCGGTACACTACCATCTCACTATCCTGCAGCGAGTTACACTTTCTCACTACCTGTGTATGCTACTTACCTACTCTTCTCTTAATACTCCCTTCATCTTGTCATCTTTTCCTCCTCTTACCCTTTAACCTCCTTGCTTTCGTTCTTTCTCTCTTTCTCTTTTTTCCAGCCTGTTCTGTAAACTGGCAGCTCTTGTCAGACACAGGATTTCCCTCTTCGGTAAGGAGCTGATTCGGCGCTTTTTTAAATTGCTTTCATGAATGACTTAGTGTGTGATATGTGTGCTAATCGCTGTACTGTGTTCTCCTGTAGGGAGTGACTCCACCACCATGGTGAGCTGTCTCCACATCCTGGCCCACACACTGGACACCAGGTGGGTGGAGCTCAGTCCTATAGTCCTATGTCACAATATACATCCACAGAGTTTGAAATTAAATCAAAGGTTTGAAAGAGGTCTGTTACGTAGCAATTTTACAGCACATGTCATTGGAAAAGAGGCCACCTCATGTCTAACCTATACAACATTACATGACTTACATTACAACATGTTTATACTCACCAGTTTGTGTTATTCATGCCATCTTGGAATCATTGACATTAAGAGAAAAAACTCCCACGGGCATTTATACAAGTACACTTAGCATGCATAGACAACATGTACTGTAGCCAGCTCTGGACTCCTAGTGTTCTTCAGAACCAATGTGTGGTTTCAGGCAACAGTTCTAAAAACTGAGGTTAAAATAGCAATGCATTAAACATGATGTTGATACTGAGGATGTAGTTACTGTACTGTGCCTGCCCATGGGCTTTGTCTTTCACCTCCCTCCCTGTGGGAGATTCAACACAGAATCAAAAAACATTACGACAAGTCACAATATACTTGACAAAATATTGACTAATCTAATCTGCTTAATGTATCAAACCGTTTTGGGGGGGGGTGTAATATTTCTGCACATACCTACACTGACAACCTTCCCTTGAATCTAGATATTTACATAATTTACTGTATAAATCATGCACTGTAAATATTCAAGGTCAGATGGGAGCTCAAATCACAGTCCCTTGGGAGCTCTCTGTACGAAAATGAAGCTGTCCTTTGGGAACTCTTCAATCATACGGAAATTATTGTTCTCAAAAACGCTAACTTTAATATCCCACATGGGGACATTGTGTGGTTATTGTGTGCAAAAATGGCAACAATGACAGACTACACACTCCTCCATCATTATTAACCCCTTCCCTCCGACAGGACGGTGATGAAGTCTGGCTCAGAGCTGGTGAAGGCGGGGTTAAGGACGTTCTTCGAGAACGCAGCGGAGGACCTGGAGAAGACCTTTGAGAACCTGAAGTTGGGGAAGTTCACCCACTCCCGCTCACAGATGAAGGGCGTGTCCCAGAACATTAACTACACCACGGTGGCACTACTGCCCATCCTCACTGCCCTGTTTGAACACATCACCCAGCACCACTTTGGAGTGGACCTGCTCTGTGAGTGACCACAGCAAGACCTACAGCTGTAGGAGACGGGAGGAGTGGAGCACTGTGCTTTAAATCATGTCGCTGACGCTGTGCATATCAATGTAAACACGCTTTCTGCTTTGTGTTTTCAGTGGATGATGTCCAAGTGTCATGCTATCGTATCCTGACCAGCCTGTATGCACTCGGGACTGGGAAAAACATCTACGTGGAAAGGTAGTATTATTTACATATTGATATGAGACTGCTATCACATCACAGATAGTATAAATCTGTGTCTGTCTCTTCTTCTCCCCTGCAGGCAGCTGCCGGCCCTGGGGGAGTGTCTGGCCACCCTGGCAGGCGCCATGCCTGTGGCCTTCCTGGAGCCACTGCTCAACAAACACAACCCCTGCTCTGTGTTCAACACCAAGACTGCCCGCGAACGCGCCAGTGAGTTCCACACTATTATGATGCTGTATACCGTAATACTGCATTAAATGGTTGTTTGCTTATCATGTGTGTTGTGTCGTGGTTATGTTTGTGTTATGTTTGTGTTGTGTTTGTGTAGTCCTAGGCATGCCAGACGCGGTGGAGGAGATGTGTCCGGAGATGCCTCGTCTAGACGTCCTGATGAAGGACATCAACGACATGTCTGAGTCTGGGGCGCGCTACACAGAGATGCCCCACGTCATCGAGGTGGTGCTGCCCATGCTGTGTAACTACCTGTCCTACTGGTGGGAGAAGGGCCCAGAGAACCAGCCGTCTCCGCACAGCGGGGGCAGTGTTGGGGGCAGTGTCTTCTCCACCACCGTCACCTCAGAACACCTCAGCCTCATCCTGGGAAACATCCTGAAGATCCTCAACAGCAACCTGGGCATCGACGAGGCCTCCTGGATGAAGAGGATCGCAGGTTAGTTGGGTTGCATTACTGTGTGGGAGTGTACAGCAGTCTGACACAGTGGGTTGGAGCTTTAGGAAACATACTGCTTTTGAGGGAAAAACAATTTGAATATTTGTATACAGTACTGATCAGATGATCCATAGACTGACAAAAGATTGTCTTTTGCATTCCTAGCAAGAGTGCTTTTGTTTTATTTTTAATTTCTAAGAAAAACAACTGACAATGTGTTTCTCACTATGACTTCTGTGGGTGCAGTGTACGCCCAGCCTATCATCAGTAAGGCCAGGGCTGTTCTGTTGAAGAGTCACTTCCTGCCTACGCTGGAGAAGCTGAAGAAGAAGACAGTGAAGGTGGTGACGGAGGAGGAGCTACTGAAAGCTGACAGTAAGGGAGACACCCAGGAGGCTGAGCTCCTCATCCTGGATGAGTTCGCTGTGCTCTGCAGAGACCTCTACGCCTTCTACCCGATGCTCATCCATTACGTAGACAATAACAGGTGAGCCTGCTAATTGAGTTGTTTACAGTGGAGTGAAATGAGATGATGTGGTTGTGTTTCATCAGTACCCTAGGACCTATTGTAATTCAAGACTACACTGGTTTGGGGGCAAGGCTGTGGAGCAGAGGATATTATATTGATGTTTGTTCATCTCTTATAATTTATTATATACATATTCAGTACCAGTCAAAAGTTTGGACACACCTACTCATTCAAGAGTTTCTTTATTTTTACTATTTTCTACATTGTAGAATAATAGTGAAGACATCAAAACTATGAAATGACACATATGGKATCATGTAGTAACCAAAAAAGTGTTTAAAAAATCTAAATAGATTTGAGGTTCTTCAAAGTAGCCATCCTTTGCCTTGATGACAGCTTTGCACACACTTGGCATTCTCTAAACCAGCTTCATGTGGTAGTCACCTGGAATGCATTTCAATTAACAGGTGTGCCTTTTTTTAAAGCTAATTTGTGCAATTTCTTTCTTTCGTAATGCATTTGAGCCAATCAGTTGTGTTGTGACAAGGTAGGGGTGGTGTACAGAAGATGGCCCTATTTGGTAAAAGAACACATCCATATTATGGCAAGAACAGCTCAAATAAGCAACGAGAAACGACAGTCCATCATTACTTTAACTTCTCTGGGATATGTGGGACGCTAACATCCCGCTTGGCCAAAAGTCAGAAAAAATGCAGCACGCCAAATTAAAATATATTACTATAAAAATCAATCTTTAATGAAATCACACATGAAAGACACCATATTACAGCTACACATGTTGTGAATCCAGCCAACATGTCTGATTTCAAAAAGGATTTACGGCGAAAGCACACCAAACGATTATGTTAGGTCAGTACATAGCCACAGAAAAACACAGCCATTTTCCCAGCCAAAGATAGGAGTCACAAAAAGCAGAAATAGAGATAAAATTAATCACTAACCTTTGATGATCTTCATCAGATGACACTCATAGGACATCATGTTACACAATACATGTATGTTTTGTTCGATAATGTGCATATTTATATCCAAAAATCTTAGTTTACATTGGCGCCATGTTCAGAAATGCCTCCAAAATATCCGGAGAAATGCAGAGAGCCACATCTAATAACAGGAATACTCATCATACCTTTGATGAAAGATACATGTTTTACATAGAATTAAAGATACACTTGTTCTTAATGCAACCGCTGTGTCAGATTTCAAAAAAACTTTACGGAAAAAGCACACCATGCAATAATCTGAGACGGCGCTCAGATATAACAACATTTTTCTCCGCCATGTTGGAGTCAACAGAAATACGAAATTACATCTTATCCTAACACTTGATAATCTTCATCAGAATGCACTCCCAGGAATCCTAGTTCCACAATAAAGTCTGTTTTTTCGATAATGTCCATTTACTTATGTCTAAGTAGCTACTTTTGCTAGCACGTTTAGTGCACGAAAACCTCAAAAAGTTATATACAGGTCGAATAAACTGGTCAAACCAAGTAGAGAATCAATATTCAGGATGTTGTTATCATAACTATCCAATAACGTTCCAACCGGAGAATTCCTTTGTGTCTCTAGAAGTAATGGAAAGCAAGACGATTTGGAATGCGCGTGACCAGGAACTGGCATTCTGCCAGACCAATGACTGAAACACCCTCCATCCGGCTCAACATCACGATATAGCTTCATTCCAAGTTCTACAGACTGTTGACATCTAGTGGAAGGCGTAGGAAGTGCAAACAGATCCATATCTTACAGGGAATTGAATAGGCAATGAGTTGAAAATCGACCAGCCTCAGAATCTCTACTTCCTGTTTGGATTTTTTCTCATGTTTTTGCCTGCCATATGAGTTCTGTTATACTCACAGACATCATTCAAAAAGTTTTAGAAACTTCAGAGTGGTTTATATCCACTGTAATAATAATATGCATATATTAGCATCTGGGACAGAGTAGGAGGCAGTTCACTATGGGCACGCTATTCATCCAAAAGTGAAAATGCTGCCCCCTATACACAAGAAGTTCAGACATGAAGGTCAGTCAATCCGGATCATTTCAAGAACTTTCAAGTGCAGTTGCAAAAACCATCAAGCGCTATGATGAAACTGGCTCTCATGAGGACTGCCACAGGAAAGGAAGAGCCAGAGTTACCTCTGCTGCAAATGATAATCATTAGAGTTACCAGCTTAAAAAATTGCAGCCCAAATAAATGCTTCACAGAAGTTCAAGTAACAGACACATCTCAACATCAACTGTTCAGAGGAGACTGTGTGAATCAGGCCTTCATGGTCGAATTGCTGCAAAGAAACCACAACACAACCACATCACAACACAAATGAACAGATGATCTCCGCATGTGTGGTTCCCACCGTGAAGCATGGAGGAGGAGGTGTGATGGTGCTTTGCTGTTGACACTGTCAGTGATTTATTTAGAGTTCAAGGCACACTTAACCAGCATGGCTACCACAGCATTCTGCAGCGATACGCCATCCCATCTGGTTTAATGCTTAGTGGGACTCTCATTTGTTTTTTAACAGGACAATGACCCAACACCTCCAAGAAGGAGCGTGATTGAGTACTGCATCAGATGACCTGGTCTCCACAATCACCTGACCTCAACCCAATTGAGATGGTTTGGGATGAGTTGGACCGCAGAGTGAAGAAAAAGCAGCCAACAAGTGTTTAGCATATGTGGGAACTCCTTCAAGACTGTTGGAAATGCCTTCCAGGTGAAGCTGGTTGAGAGAATGCCAAGCTGTCATCAAGGCAATGGGTGGCTACTTTGAAGAATCTCAAATATAAAATAGATTTTGATTTGTTTAACACTTTATCAGTTACTACATGATTCCATATGTGTTATTTAATTTTTTCGTTTTGATGTCTTCACTATTATTCTACAATGTAGAATAAAGAAAAACCCTTGAATGAGTAGGTGTGTCTAAACTTTTGACTGGTTGTGTGTGTACGTACAGTGACAAGAAGAAGTATGTGAATCCTTTGGAATTACCTGGATTTCTGCATAAATTTGTCATCACATCTTCACACATTTTCTTCATCTAAGTCACAACAATAGTGTGCTTAAACTAATAACACACAAATTACTGTATTTTTCTTGTCTATATTGAATACATCATTTAAACATTCACAGTGTAGGTTGGAAAAAGTATGTTAGAATGGGCAAAACGCCCCCCCTCCTGAGCTTTTCACACACGACAGTGTCTAGGGTTTCCCGAGAACAGTGTGACAAACAAAAAGCTTCCAGTCAGTGGAAGTCCTGTGGGCGAGAACAGTGTGACAAACAACACGCTTCCAGTCAGCGGCAGTCCTGTGGGCGAGAACAGTGTGACAAACAAAAAGCTTCCAGTCAGTGGAAGTCCTGTGGGCGAGAACTGTGTGACAAACAACACGCTTCCAGTCAGTGGAAGTCCTGTGGGCGAGAACTGTGTGACAAACAACAAGCTTCCAGTCAGCGGCAGTCCTGTGGGCGAGAACAGTGTGACAAACAACAAGCTTNAACAACAAGCTTCCAGTCAGCGGCAGTCCTGTGGGCGAGAACAGTGTGACAAACAACAAGCTTCTTGTCAGCGGCAGTCCTGTGGGCGAGAACAGCTCGAAGGAGAATGGTAAGAATCGTGTAAGCTAAGAGGCGGGCCACAAACAGACAAATAACGGCGCAGTGGTGTGCAGAACGACACAACTCGTCAATCCTTGTCACGGATGAGCTATTGCAGCAGATGACCGAGTTCCACTCCTATCAGCTAAAAACAAGAAGCGGCTCAAGTGGGTGCGCGATCACCAACACTGGACAATTAAGTAGTGGAAAAACATCACCTGGTCCAACAAATCCCGGTTCCTGTTGCGTCATGCATGCTGATGGCGGAGTCAGGATTTGGCGTAGGCAAAGTCCATGAGTCCATGGACCCATCCTGCCTGGTGTCAACAATACAGGCTGGTGTACCGCCGTCCAATCTGCAGAAACTGTGGGATGCCATCGCCTCAGCATGGACCAACATCCCTGTGGAATGTTTCCGACTTGTGGAATCCATGCCCGAAACATTCAGGCTGTTCTGGAGGCAATGGGGGGGTCGCACCGGACCGGGTACTAAATGGTTGTACCTAATAAACTGGCTGGTGAGTGTATATTATATATAATAATCATCTCCTCTCTCTCCTTTCTCCTGCAGGTCCAGGTGGCTGAAAGAACCAGACGCTGACTCCAATGAACTCTTCAGAATGGTGGCTGAGATCTTCATCCTCTGGTGCAAATCACATGTACGATTTCTCCTTATCAACAATGGACAAACTAGCGATTACAATAGATAGGACATTTTAGATTGAGAAATGAGCAAAGCAGAAGGTGTCTTCATCATGTACATTGGTATTGCTCTTTCCTCAGAACTTCAAAAGGGAAGAGCAGAACTTTGTGGTTCAGAATGAAATCAACAACCTGTCTTTCCTGACTGGTGATAGCAAGACGAAGATGTCAAAGGTAGGGCTTATTAATATGTGGCTGCTTTCTGAGACAAACAAAACAGCAGGGGCYCAACTTTGCTTTTAGAAGTTTATCCAGTCGAATAAACACTCCCTCAGCCTACCTGACTGAGGAATCTGCAAGGTCCTAAAGCACACTATTGCCTCGTTTTGTATCACATTCCAATGATAAAACTGGGGGGGACAAAAATGCAATTTCAGTGAAAGTTGCACCCCTGCAAAACAGTACAGCATATTCCCACTGCTGGAGTGCTCTACTACTATAACTTGGAGCACTCTGCAACCCCTGTGGTCATGTATGTTCACATCCTAACCCAGCTAACCTCAGTCCAACCTCCTGCTGCTATCTGTCAGCACATTCCAGCTGAGCCTTGTTACTGGGCTCCATTCTGTAGATTCAGCTCTTTCTCTCTCCCTGCTCCAGCAACCCTAACACTCATATCCCCCGTGGCCAAACAACACAACTAATATTCCCTCACAAACAGAAGCCATGTCACCTCCTCAGGTACAGGGAATAGATTTGTTGTTTTATTTTTTTAATCCTGTCTGCTTGTACACTTAATTCACTGGAAGCGCCATGCTCTACCAACTGAGCCACACGGGACCACAATAGTCTGCCCTGCCTTGCTGTTAACAGATTACACCAGCCAATCATTAGCGCTTATCGCCCCTCCTTCATCAGCCCTGCTTGTCATCATAACGAGCGTTTCTCATTCCCTTATGGGCCGAACATGTCCCAGCTCTGTTATTGAAAGTCAACACGCCCATGACAAATAACATGATCACGTCATTGGTGTTTCTGGGTGATGGATATCCTGCGCTGGTGTGTGTGGCACCTACCTCCCACTGGCTTACACGGAACCCAAACCGGCTGCGCACGTGCGCCATCGTGCATAAATTAATTTTGTSRRCCCACACCAAACGTGATCACGACAAGCAGGTTAAAATATCAAAACAAACTCTGAACCAATTACATTAATTTGGGGACAGGTCGAAAAGCATTAAACCTTTATGGCAATTTAGCTAGCTAGCTTGCACTTGCTAGCTAATTTGTCCTATTTTGCTAGCTTGCTGTTGCTAGCTAATTTGTCCTGGGATATAAACATTAAGTTGTTATTTTACCTGAAATGCACAAGGTCTTCTACTCCGACAATTAATCCACACAAACGGTCAATCGAATTCTAGTCATCTCTCCTCCTTCTAGGCTTTTTCTTCTCTTGACTTTATATTACGATTGGCAACTTTCATAAATTAGGTGCATTACCACCACCGACCTCGTTCGTCTTTCAGTCACCCACGTGGGTATAACCAATGAGGAGATGGCACGTGGGTACCTGCTTCTATAAACCAATGAGGAGATGGGAGAGGCAGGACTTTCAGCGCAATCTGAACTGACTTCTATTTTAGCCCTTGAAGTCTTTAGCCAACACAGACGCTCGTTGGCGCACGCGGGCAGTGTGGGTGCTATAATTGAATAATATAGATTTCTAAATGTATTTTGCAACGCTCGTGCACGCGACGTGAACGTTGTAGTCAGCCTGTGTCACTCAGCTCCCGTACTGGGCGGAGGTGTGTGTGTGTGTGTGTGTGTGTGTGTGTGTGTGTGTGTGTGTGTGTGTGTGTGTGTGTGTGTGTGTGTGTGTGTGTGTGTGTGGTTGTGGGTGTGTGTGTGTGTGTGTGCATCCATACAGTTAATGGTGTTTCTTTCTCTCTTGCTGAGTTGAATATGAGTGTCTTCTGTGTGCCAGCTTCTCAGTGCAGTCCATTTTTTTTATAACACCTCACCGTATGGGTACAGGCAAACTGTGGGCGAATGCTGCTTTCAGGCTATAGCTACATTTGAAATGCTTCATGGGCAAATATTTTCAGCCGCCAGCGATGGAACAATGCCTTAGTTCCCTCTGCTACCCATAGGTTTAATTCAGCGTTCGGTGTGCAGTGTGCTGTGCTCCCACTGTGAAATAAGCACAGTTAGAACAAGGTAGTAATTTAGAAAGTGACTGCATTGGCTATTATAAAAAGGGTGTGGCCCGTCTGATATATTACAAAATGGCATCCTATTCCCTATACAGTGCACAACTTGCACACAAAAGTAGTGAACTATATAGAAAATAGAGTGTCAATAGAGTGCCATTTTTCAGTGAGTGCCAGGTGAAATTATTAATGTGTAATTCCGTCCTGGTAACAGTCAGGGGGTCAGGACCAGGAGAGGAAGCATAAGAGGAAGCGAGGAGAGTTCTACTCCATCCAGACCTCCCTGATCGTTGCTGCCCTGAAGAAGATGTTGCCCATGGGACTCAACATGTGCACCCCCGGGGACCAGGAGCTCATCTCCCTGGCCAAGACACGTTACCTCCTGGTGAGAGGGCCTGTCTAGCCCACATGGACCCATGCTGATTGAGGATCAGGTATCACTGGCCACACACTACCTGATGACGGTGTATCTAATTGTTTTTTATGTTTTGCTCAACAGAAGGACACAGATGATGAAGTGAAGGAACATGTGCGTCAAAATTTGCACCTTCAAGAAAAGGTGAGCTGTATATTATGGCATTATTGTCATCCATAAAACTAGCAACTCTATCAAAAATCTGTGATGTTTTCTAACCCCTACACTGTACTAACCCACCCCCAGTCAGACGACCCTGCAGTGAGGTGGCAGCTGAACCTGTATAAGGATGTGATGGTGAAGAACGAGGGGCCTCCAGACCCTGAGAGGACAGTGTTCAGAGTCCAGAGCATATCAGCTGCAGTCTTCCATCTGGAGCAGGTCAGTGGCTGGCTGCACCATGCATCCCCCTTACTGCCTACATCCACTTCTCTATCCGGGCCCCTTATATCCATGTTATAGATCCTTAAGCTGTGATCTATATCCTGGATGCTTTATGTCCTGCTTCTCTGATCTTTACTCAACTTGATAGTAGTTACATTTGTGATCCAAACCATACACCCTGTTTCGTATGTTATATTACAACTTACATATTTTGTCTTCATTTATTCAATGTAGGTGGAACAGCCGTTGAGGTCAAAGAAGTGTGTGTGGCAGAAGCTGCTGTCCAAGCAGAGAAAGCGTGCGGTGGTGGCCTGCTTCCGCATGGCTCCTCTCTACAATCTGCCCAGGTATCACACAACCATCTACATGTTGTGTAGTCAGTCCTTTACAAACATAAATATTACAATAGAATAGTCAAATATTACAATAGAATACCCCAGCTGCTGATGTCAGTATTGGGAGGCAGCAGGCTGTGTTAAGTTTAGCATTCTCTCTCATTTCCAACCCTACACTATTTCTTTCTCTATGCCTCATGAGTCTCGCCCCTCTTTCCTGGGCTCTGACCCTGTATTAATATGAAGCGTCCCTCCCCTAATCTGTACGACAAATGTCTCGCCTCAGGCAGTTATCAAGGAATAGAAAAGGACACTAGCAATTTCATGCCCTGTTGCACTGTAACTCAATCACAGAGACTCAGGAGGAGAGACAGTGGGGAGAAAAACAATTAAGAGCCCGACATGGGGGCGGCCATCTTTAATGTGTGCTCTCATGTCTCTCCTCGTCACCAAATGATTAATTCCAGCTAGTTATTGTTGTTTTTTGGAGAATGTGACATTGCATCATATTGTTGAGTAATCAGTAAGCACTGGCCTTTTGAGTCAGGGTAAATCTAGAAATGTTAAGGACATTTTATGCAATGTCAGTGTACTTTTCCTTTCCACCTCTAATACTATCACATAACTCTCTCTGTACCCTTTGTGACAGTGGCTTACCACCCTTTTACAATATATTTACTACTCTGTCTCTGCTACTTTACCCTCTCTCTTTTCTCTCCTGAATGACTATACTGTACCTCCCCTCAGGCACAAAAGTAATAATTACTTCTTGAACGCCTACCGACGCTATTGGCTCGAAAAAATGCATGAGAACACAGACTATGACAGTCTGCTCTCCATGCTAACGGTAATGTAATGTTCAGACAACGTTTGTGACCTGTTCCTCCCCCCTCCTCCCAGCCATGGTTTGTACTATAACTATAACTCTCATACTGTGATCCCGCAGGCTTTCTGACTGGTCCGCCTATTATAAAGCTACACTCATCACTAAAATATTCACTCTGACCAAATGCTTTTTCTTCTAAGTTATAGGTTTCTGTACCGATGTCGCTGTAATTTATATACCATGTATTTTATTTAGCTTTAATCATTACAGTGTACTGTAGAAGTTGCTAGAATCAATATGTCCTGTGATCATTTTTACTGGTGTATACATGAAAGGGTTATGAAATGGGGGGGGGGGGGTACAGTTCAAACTTCCAAGGTGTTTCTCAATGGTGACCAGTTGGATTTGCCAGTGCCCTATATGAGGATTTCCCAAACTCGGTCCTGGGGCCCCCCCTGGGTGCACTTTTTGTTTTTTGCCCTAGCATTACACAGCTGATTAAAACAATCAAAGCTTGATGATGAGTTGGTTATTTGAATCAGCTGTGTGCTCCTTGGGTAAAAACCATAATGTGCACCCAGGGGAGGGGGAAAGCAGGACAGAGTTTGGGAAGCCCTGCCCTATACTAACCAGTATTAACCATTCTTAACGCAATACCCCCCTCCTCTCCTCTTCCTCCTGGTCCACCCTGCTAACCCTCCTAATCTCCCTCTACCCCCCCAGGCATCGCTCTATTAACCTCTTCCTCCTGGGCTATCAGAGAATATGGATAGAAACAGAGACGTACTCTTTTGAAGAGAAGCTAGTGCAGGACCTGGCAGTAAGTACTGTACCTGTCCACCCCAGTGCCCAGCCCTCTCTTTGTGCTCTCTCTGTGGGGCTAGTCTCTTTTCTCCGTCCTCACCTGGCCGTGCTACAACACGAACGCTTCGCCAGTACAATGCCCGCCAAGTGCCGCAGGGGTTCTGCCAGTCATCCATGTTCTGCCCCTGGCTCTGTGTGGCTCTGTCCCTTGCAAACTGAAACGTGGGCACGCATGACATCACCCTGGATGTCAGTGCCGGCTGTACTGTACTGTAACTGTACCGTTGTCCGTTTCTAGAGCTGTTTCCCTTCCTACAGGGGTAAGAGAGCATCCAACCACGATGCTACGGCTTACTGGTGAAATTTATGGAAGGTGTGGCGTCCTTCATAAATTTTCTGTTGCAGCATGGACAAAGTATAATGTCATAGTCATGTCATTTGAGGAATTTGTTGTAATCAAAGAATTAAGATATACTGTCCGTGTAAGGGTTGCTTTCTTTACAACTTTGATTCGAGATATCTCTGAAATTCTTCAAAACCCCATGCCGCCCTGTGTAAGAACCTGCTACATTTATCAACAGTAATGAAGAAAAATGGTTATAAACACTCTATAACACTTTATAAGCCTTTTTACAAATATGATAGATTTAAAATGTAGGGAAAGTGGCTACATCCTAAAAGAGATGACCATGTGGAATAGTATTCCCTCTACAACTATTTTTGCTCCATCCTTTCCTGGTGGCCTCTCTTCATTGGGAGAGTATCTGTGGTGCTCAGGGATAAAGTGGTAGACGAGTATAAAGTATTATAGAGTATGGATCAGGCTCATGGAGAGTCATGCTTAACTTCCATCTTCCTCCCTTTATCTCTACTGAACACACACCTTCACACCGCTAACCTTGATACTGCTGTACCATCTGAATGTACTGTGTGTATGTCCCTGTGTGTATGTCCCTGTGTGTATGTCCCTGTGTGTATGTCCCTGTGTGTATGTCCCTGTGTGTATGTCCCTGTGTGTGGGCCTGCATGGTCTGCTGATGAGTGGCGTGTCATACCCGGAATGCTTTCAGTCTGTGATTCAATGGGCCATCACACTAGTAATGAAGCAACATGGTGGGACAGGGTTTGACTGCACATTCTGCATCTTTCATTTCAATGTGCTTCTGTTGATCAAGTACACCTTGTTGTCTCTAAGGTGAGTGATGTACAGAGGAGACTGTTTTATATCATGGCAATGGTAACTGCATATGGATAGTAACTTATCCATATTTCTGCTTGATACCTTCCCACTGGGCACAGACGTGAGTTCAACGTCTAGTTTTGATTCACATTTTGTTGAGTTGTCAACTAATGTGCATTGAACGTGCAATCAAAAAAAAAATTGTTGAAAAAAGGTTCAACGTTGGGTGAAAAAAAAGACCATACCCTTACTTTTTGCAAATCCAATCAGTTTTCCACATTGATTCAATGTCATCACATATATTTTTGGGGTTGAAATGACGTGGAAACAATGTTGATTCAACCAGTTTTTGCCCAGTAGATTGGCCTTGGTAACCGTTATTCCTGAAGCAGGAATAACGGCAGTGTAATTTGAACAACTAACTTTATTTGTTGCAATTTCACTAATTCAAAGTAAAGTTATTGTGATCTTTAAAATGTGTATCAACTCAGTGTAGGCACATTTTGTCACTCTCAGAGGGTAAAGGGCACTGCTGTAATGACAGGTGATTGGGTCTCAGGGTAGGGTGGTACTCTGATGTGTGGCTGGGTGTTTGTGCAGAAGACCCAACTGAAGGTGGAGGAGGAGGAAGAGGAGGAGGCAGAGATGCAGCCAGACCCTCTTCATCAGCTCATCCTGCATTTCAGTCACAATGCGCTCACTGAGCGGAGGTAAACACACACACACACACCTAGGCACCTGGCATCGTGCTGCTAGCTCCATCTGTGCTATGTAATATTGCCGGTGTATCCCTTGGCTAATAAACTGTCGCATTGAACTAAAACACTGCAGCATTTCTCCCCACACAGGGAGAGGCCCTCGAGCACAAGTAATTGTGTCACATTTATTCTTAGTCATGCACCTGAGAGATGTGTTTATTATGGAGTGTATTTGTTTAGTTATGTAAGGTTCATTTACACATGTTTATTCTGCTTTTCCATTCAGTTCTTTGGAAGAGGATCCTTTGTATATTGCGTATGCAGACATGATGGCAAAGGTACAAAGCCTATATGAATCTGCTTTTGGATACATGTCTTTAGTGTCATGTAGAGGTTACCAGAGATCTGACTACCAAAACTTTTGTCTTTAGAGTTGTGCAGAAGATGAAGAAGAAGAAGATGAAGAAGGAAAAGAGAAAACGTTTGAGGTGTTTTGGACCTCCCATCGAGATATTAGATTTGACTAGTTTCAATGGTTTTGTAAGGAGCTGTGTTTGTTTACATGGTGTGTGTTTACATGATGTTTGTTGACCTGTTAGGAAAAAGAGATGGAGAAACAGAAGACMCTGTACCAGCAGGCCAGYCTGCATGACAGAGGAGCTGCTGAGATGGTGTTACAGATGATCAGCGCCAGCAAAGGTACACACACACACACACACACACACACACACACACACACACACACACACACACATATACACACACAATATGATCCCTGATTATCCTCTTTAGGTACGCTTGGGCCCATGGTGACCTTTACCTTGAAGCTGGGCATCTCTATACTCAACGGAGGCAACATACTGGTTCAGCAGGTATATCAGAATATTTATGGTCCATATCAATCTTTTCAGTATGTACAGTGGCACTGTATAGCTCAATTTGTTTTGTGTCTTTCCTTTTTTGTAGAAAATGCTTGACTATCTGAAAGAAAAAGGAGATGCTGGCTTTTTCAAGAGTTTGTCAGGACTCATGCAGTCTTGCAGGTAAAATGATATCACAACACACAAACAAATCTTTGACTGTTTGACATTCAAACAGAGCAAAACTATACATGTTAAAAGATATAAACCACATTGGCTCTCTTTCCTTCAAATTCATTAGTGTCCTGGATTTGAATGCATTCGAAAGGCAAAACAAAGCGGAAGGTCTTGGGATGGTGACTGAGGAAGGATCAAGTAAGTGAGGGGAATCACTAGACTACCTCAGACAGACATATGCACAGTAATCTCTCTTTCCTGTCAGAAAGGAATGACATTTGAATTCTGATATATTAAATACATGCATATCTTAGAATTGTTTTGTGTTAATGAAAAGTAATTGTAGATGCGTTTTGATTATAAGATAACAATTTATTTTCTTACCTTTGAGAGTCAAGTCTACTTGGTGCTATTGGCGAATGCTGAACCATGATGCTCCGTACAGATMTGTTATGTCTAAAACCATAAACAAGTATAAAATATAAATATTTAGTAGACAACAAATATATAATTCTAAAGACTCCATGTTGATTTCATCTGACCCCTCCCACTTCCTCCCACCCACCAACAGGGTCATAAATTGCCTGTCTTCTGATTGSCAACCAGTGAATGCTCACAGACAAAGCCTGTCTAAAATTGCATTATTCAACTAATATGATTTTTGGTGGGTTGCTTTTACTGCTTGTGCTACACCAAGTGGTCACTGTGTTCCTATTAACACCTTGTTGTAAATTCTGAATCGGTCCATAGAGAAACTGAATTCATTAATGGAGACTTACTGAACCTTGTGATGGAGGTCATGTCAAGATTACATCTGGAGGCTATTCCTTCATATTTATAAGCAAGCAATAACAGCAGTCCGTAAGGATACACCACCTGTCATTACGATTGGTCAGCCGATGTCCAACCCACCAGCTAATGATTGGCCCATGCCTTTGTTYTGTTAGAAGAAGGCCTGTGATAGGGCTACTACAGATACATGGTGCAGCATTAGCGCGCCACGTTCGCTCTTATGTTTGTGATGAAAAAGCTKATCTCCATGTCACGTATGTCATTGTGTCTGTGTTCATGAGRCTGTGCTACTGTATGTTCCTCAGTCATGTGACATCTGAGCACTGTCTGTCAACGAGATAGAAAACAGATCTATACACAATAGATCACCCACCATAGAAGCGGTTGGATCTAATGGAGTGCATACAGTAAATGGCTATGTTCTCCTAGATACTCCAGCTCATTCCAACCTCATGTAACCAGGCATAAGTGATGGTGACTGCAGTCCTGTAGTGTTCTCACCCCCTGTCCAACACCAGTCCTGCCAAACTGTGCAGCAGAACCTGTAGACCTACCTACCTGAGACTCTTAACCGCATGTCTACTGTATGTCCAACGCCTAAAGTGATGTCGATATAGATCTCTTCTTCCTTACTTCTTATTGAAACTCAATGTCTTCTCCTTTGCTTATGTCTGCTTTTTTTGTTTGTTTCTTCTTATCATATTTTAACTCATCGGTCGCAGTCAACGTGAGTGAGCGGGGTAAATACATGGTTTAGATTCTACTCATTTCGCAATGCTGCCATCCTGATTGCTCTCCGTCCAGRTCCCAACCCTTCTCCCTCCCCTCTGTCTGGAATGTAATAATAAAATACTGATCTGAAGGAACACATGCATGCTCCAATAAGACATATGGTCAGATTGTTCAATCCATAGCATCAGACCCCGACAGACTCTTAACTCTCTCTCCTGCCATACAAAGTTAGTGCTTGTGGTCTATGTGGAAACTTGTCTGTCTCTTTTATGTTGATACTACTAACCAATATTACTTGATAAAGTAAATTAGGAATAAGAATAACATTCCCAAAGCTTTGCTTGTATCTGAAGTACAGAACAACAAAGCTCTGCCATGCAGTTGTATACCGAACATCCTTCCCTGCATACAGTATGTACTGTATATCAAGTCAAAGTGATATGAATATCTCAGAGGGAGCATATACTTTCATGACAAAGTCTCCTAGTCTAGGAGCTTGAGGACTAGACAGCAGCTTTGTATTGAAGTGAAAGTTATGCTAGCCATGGTGTAAGCTTGTGTTAGATCAGGTTGAGGGGGTTGCCTGATTTCTAGCCCCCTCCTAACCAAAGGGGACAGTCGTCAATCTCATCTCCTGTGTCCAGGTTCCAAAGTACTGCAAAACGATGAGTTCACTAAGGATCTCTTTAGGTTTCTGCAACTGCTCTGTGAGGGACACAACAACGGTACGTCCAAAACTTTCTAGAACACCTTACCTCAATACTGGTTAAGGTACTCTAGCCTACCTGTGACTTGTGCATTTAGTTCTGAGAGATCCGTATTATTTGTTTACTGCCCACAATCTACTATGTATATCATTACCTGATCCTCTAACCATTCATTGGTATTTGACCACTTTCTCTTTCTTCAGACTTCCAAAACTTCCTGCGGACTCAAACAGGAAACACGACCACTGTAAATATCATCATCAGCACTGTGGACTACCTGCTCCGTCTGCAGGTAAAATACTATCCCCCACCTTCACTCCGTATATGCTTTGTGTAATGTCTGTTTACAGTATCATGTGTTACATGTTGATTTGTCCAATATTAGGAATCCATCAGTGATTTTTACTGGTACTACTCTGGGAAAGACATCATGGATGAGGCTGGCCAGCGGAACTTCTCCAAAGCCCTGGCTGTGGCCAAGCAGATTTTCAACTCTCTCACTGAGTACATACAGGTAACACAAGACTCTTGGGTTGGAAGAAACTAGCCTTCACAGACAGGAATGTGTTGTATGGTTAATCATGGTGATCCAATCGTCCTGACTTTAGTGATCTTCTCTTTGTGATGCCAGGGCCCTTGTATTGGGAACCAGCAGAGTCTGGCACACAGCAGGCTATGGGATGCAGTGGTGGGATTCCTGCATGTGTTTGCCAATATGCAGATGAAGCTGTCGCAGGTAATACAACTCAGTACAATTTCCTAATCAACTCACTTTTACTCAACCAATATTCAATCTATGTCATCAGATATGAAACTGAATAGAATCTGATTCATGTGATGCAACATCAAACTATATGTGGATAGAGAGTTCAACAATCTGCTGTGTTGCCACTAGAGGTCTCTCTTAGCTCAGAGATGTACTCTGCAGCATGTCTAGTTGACAGGCTTTTCTCCCTGCCTTAATTTGAAAGGTTATGAAGGCTGTGATCCATCACTCCCACAGCCAGACACCTTAGATGTGCTTTGTAGCCAATAACCCAGATGGGATCAGAATGAAACCTCTCGTACCGTCTTAGTTTATCTCAGGGTTATCCAGAGGGGCAGGGCTGTTTGCAGGTGGACAGATTGACAGGGCGGCTGGGCGCGTTTTGATTAAGCTAATCAAAGTCCCTCCTCAGATTTATTATGTGCTGTGAGCCGGCTCAAAGGAGGCCCAAAATGAGTCAGCCCCTCCCAGCCATCTGCTTGGGCCCAACAGAATGACATTAGCCTGTGTGCTGATGGATGGCTGGGACCTAGCGCTCTCAGAGGGCCTTGATCTCTCCAAATGCCATGCTGGGATATTAGCAGCGGACTGGCCCCAGACAGAGAGCTGCGCTAACCTTTTTGATGTGGTGAAGGATGTGTCACAAAGTTGCTTTCGTTTCCTCTCCCCCAGGATTCAAGTCAGATTGAGTTATTGAAGGAGCTGCTGGACCTGCAGAAGGACATGATCGTGATGATGCTCTCCCTTCTGGAAGGTTCTATTACCTTTTCATCTCAGTCGTGACTCATCATGGAACACATTGTGGTCATATCTAGAGGCACTGATAGAACGTTCGCTACCAGCATATGCTCTATCTATGTTATCCATTTTGTGCCTAAAACCCTTTAAACAGATGTATTTACTTGAAATGATATTACATGATATCAAACACCTATCCATTCTACCTGGACAATTCCATTAGCAGATTGTATTACGGTTACTTTGTACTTTCTATTGTTTGTTCTAAACCAGGGGTGTCACTCAATCAGCCCACCGGTCGTATTGAAAAAACACAACGAATTCGTGGGCCTGACATAGCCTATTATGTTTGTTTTTACAACATCAAAAAACCTGCATACAACTGTGACCCAAACTGGCCATTGTTTTATTACAAATAATATGTCCCTTTATAATGTCCACTTATGTGCATAGGGTGCTATATATAGCATTTTAACATATTAAAACAAGAGATACATACAGTGCATTCTGAAATTATTCAGACCCCTTCACTTTTTCTACATTTTGTTGCTTACAGCTTTATTCTAAAATTGATTAAATAAAAAATAATCCTCATCAATCTACACACAATACCCCATAATGACAAAACGAAAACAGGTTTTTAGATGTATTAATTTGTGGGTGTCCATCACCCATTTCATATATGTTACGAATTGCAATATGTATTATATCTTAAAAATACATATTGCAATATGTTACGAATCTGCAAAACATGATATGCTAAGAATTCTAGCTAGGTGGCTGACGTTAGCTAGGATAGGGTTTAGAGGTTAGGGTTAAGTTTAGGAGTTAGGTTAAAGGGTTAAGGTTAGGGTTAGCTAAAATAGTTAAGGTTAGGGGAAGGGTTAGCTGACATGCTAAATAGTTGCAAAGTAGCTAAAAAGTAGTACCTATGTGAAAGTTGCTAATTAGCTAAAATGCTAAAGTTGTCCGTGATAAGATTCGAAATTGCAACCGTTGGGTTGCTAGATGTTCMCGTTAAACACCTACTCATCAATCCTGACCAACCACCCTACTTTAGTTTTTGCCATAAGTAGCATAATAAAATAATCCCCATCAAAATCTGTCAATTTAATCTAGAGATATCAATGTTTTTTTTGCATTGGATGCTTCTCAATCCACCGCATCCACCGATATATCGCACTTCCGCATCTGCAGTGAAATGTGTCAGAACTAGAARGGTGTTTGTCAGACCCGAAAATCGATCTTCTCACGAAAATGTCTGAAGCATCCGAACGATTTGACCTACAAAACTCTATGGAAAGGGGGGATTCTCATGAACACGATGTTGTTTTCCGTTTTGCTCTACGACCCGTGACTCGTCTGAAGGTGACAGGTACCGGTTAGAAAAAATMTATGGAAGTATGAAGGCAGTTTTGATACCTAAAGGGGTCCTAAAATTAAAAAACAAAGCTCAATGATCCGTAGTATGACCATCTTAAAACAATGACATATGTCATCTTAATTTCATAAAGTAGATGACTCAGCTGTTGACTCATTTATACTCGCTTGTGTGTCCTATTGTCCTTTAGTAGTAATTTATACCCACATGTGAATACTTTAACTTATAACTTTTTGACAACCAAGATGACATGTTCTGTAGGCTACAGCAATGACCTGTTGGAACCAGAACTTTGCATGGACATTTAGCCTACAACACTTTTAAACTTTCGGTCTGGTAGAAGATTTGGTCAGTGCCATTAGTGATTATATGATACAGCGCACTGGCTGGCTTGTGTGTGGGTATGGCAATCCACTGCCGTTTGTCGTGCTGCATGTTGGCAGTGCTTGCTGACTTGTTGTGCAGCACGGCAGTATGTAAGCAGGCCAAAATGAATTGACAACCCAAATCATTGCGTGGGACAGATAGAAATGTGTCACGGACCGAATCCTTTGTGTTTGACACGTGTTCTAAACTTTAGTAACCCCACAGGTAACGTTGTCAATGGAACCATCGGGAAACAGATGGTGGACACCCTGGTGGAGTCCTCCAGCAATGTGGAGATGATCCTCAAGTTCTTCGACATGTTCCTCAAACTCAAAGACCTGACCACCTCGGACAACTTCAAGGAGTACGACCCGGAGAGCAAGGGAGTGATCTCCAAGAAGGAGTTTCAGAAGTCCATGGAGAACCAGAAGCAGTACTCCCAGTCCGAGATCGAGTTCTTGCTCTCCTGCGCCGAGGCTGACGAGAACGACATGTTCAACTACGAGGAGTTTGTGAAGCGCTTTCATGAGCCGGCCAAGGACATTGGCTTTAACGTGGCGGTCCTGCTCACCAACCTGTCAGAACACATGCCTCACGACGCCCGTCTGGCCACCTTCCTGGACCTGGCCGAGAGCGTGATAAACTACTTCGAGCCCTACCTGGGCCGCATAGAGATTATGGGKGGAGCCAAGCGCATCGAGAGGGTCTACTTTGAGATCAGTGAGTCTAGTCGTACACAGTGGGAGAAGCCCCAAGTCAAAGAGTCTAAGAGACAGTTTATCTTTGACGTGGTGAATGAGGGTGGAGAGAGTGAGAAGATGGAGCTGTTTGTCAACTTCTGTGAGGACACCATATTTGAGATGCAGCTGGCCTCACAGATCTCTGAGCCTGACGCAGTGGAGCGTCCCGAGGAGGACGACGAGGACAGCCAGAGTGTGACGGAGGAGCCAGAGGAGGAAGAGGAGGAGAGCATGATGGAGTCTCACTCCGCCTTCACCAACTCCTGCGTCTCCATGAGGAAGAACCTGTTCAGCTTCCGCCAGCTGCTGACCTTCAAAAGCATGAGGCGGCAGTACAGGAGGTTCAGGAAGATGAGTGTGAGGGAGATGGTCCAAGGCTTCTTCTCATTCTTCTGGATGATTATCACGGGCCTCTTCCGCTTCCTCTACAACCTGGTGTGGGGCTTCTTCCACATCCTGTGGTCCTCCATGTTTGGTGGGGGCCTGGTGGAGGGGGCCAAGAACATGAAGGTCACAGACATCCTGGGGAACATGCCRGACCCCACACAGTTTGGTATCCATGGTGATGTGCTGGAGACAGAGAAGATGGAGGCGAGTGAGGCGTCATCTGTGGCAGAGATGGGCCACATGGGCCAGGGGGACAAGGCAGAGGCAGATCTGATGGCCGAGCTGCTTAACATCCAAACCAAGAGCCAGGGGGGAAAGCATGCGCCCGAGCCAGGTCTGGGGGACATGGGTGAGGTGGTGGGGGTCGACGCCCCCTCTTTAGCCAGTGCTGTCAAGCAGAAGAAGGCCAAGGTATCTGAATATCCTCAGAAATCACACATTCAGTTTTATTAAAAGAGTAATGGTTATCTGTGTAAAATCAGGCCTCTGTTATGTGTATGTCACTGAAAATMAACTGTAGTTTAAGATGTTCTTCTCAAAATGTGCCACAGGACAAATTCTGTTTGTAAATGCATG
This sequence comes from Salvelinus sp. IW2-2015, assembly GCF_002910315.2. Classification (NCBI taxonomy): domain Eukaryota; kingdom Metazoa; phylum Chordata; class Actinopteri; order Salmoniformes; family Salmonidae; genus Salvelinus; species Salvelinus sp. IW2-2015. The sequence goes on from NW_019957557.1 coordinate 63,798, forward strand.
ACATTTGGTGTCTATAGACAGGCCACATTGACAGTGTCAGTCAAAGTTAGAATTTGGAGAAAATGTGAAAATCATTAAAATGACTAAAACCATATAGTATTGTTATTTGACCTGTTCTAAATATTCCAAATGTATGATTCAACTCATTGTCGTTTGTGACCTACAGCAGTTTCTGTATCACACTATATTTAYTCTTTGGACACATTGAATTACATATATTTCTTTTTACACATTTAATTAATCAAGTCATGTGAATACAGGAGGGAGTTTAGGTGGGCCTTCGCGCTTCAGCAAACAAGTTACATTACAGCCTTATTCTAAAATGGATTAAATAAAAACATTTCCTCATCAATCTACACACAATACCCCATAATGAAAAGCGAAAATACGTCTTTAGAAATGATTGCAAATGTATAAAAAAAAATAAGATACCTTATTTACATAAGTATTCAGACCCTTTGCTATGAGACTCGAAATTGAGCTCAAGTGCATCCTGTTTCCATTGATCATCCTTGAGATGTTTCTACAACTTGAATGGAGTGGTAAAGTCTGTGGTAAAGTCAATTTATTGGACATGATTTGGAAAGGCACACACCTGTCTATATAAGGTCCCACAGTTCACAGTACATGTCAGAGCATATATGGTTTTTCTTTATTTTTACTATTTTCTACATTGTAGAGTAATAGTGAAGACGTCACAACTATGAAATGACAGATATGGAATCATGTAGTAACCAAAAAAGTGTTAAACAAATCAAAACATATTTTATATTTGAGATTCTTCAAAGTAGCCACCCTTTGCCTTGAACGCTTAGCATTCTCTTGGCATTCTCTCAACCAGCTTCACCTGGAATGCTTTTCCAACAGTCTTGGAATTTAATTTGGAACATGTATTCACATGGCTTGATTCATGAAATGTGTAAAAAAAACAGTAACCCCAAAGACTAAATATAGTACAATATCAAACACTCACATTGTAGACAAATACTTTGGCGATTTTWAAAAAAWTKTTCAGATTTGTCCATCAGTATGCTCAGAGAAAAAGTGTACCAAAGTTTTTATTTATTTATTTCCATTATGAACATGAATGGGTTTACCAGGATTCCATGTGTTTCTTGAAGGAGGCTGCGACTAAGGAGCCTACCAATGGAGACCACAAAGCCGCGCCAGAGAAATCAGAGTGAGTGGCCTCATACGTCCTTGATCCTTGATGTGATGTGATTGCACCTGATTTGATTCTCAGTGTGAACACAAGATTCCCTACCTGACTGAGCCGTAACAGCATTTGTTTTGCTCCTGCTAGAAGCTGAACTGATTTGGTGAGGGTGCTTGATGTCTGTTGGTCTGTCTGTGCATCACCCTGTTTGATGGTGTGTGTTTGTGTCTACAGCCCAGAGGATGGGGAGAAGAAGGACCAGGACAAAGTCAAAGAGGAGGCTCCCCCAGAGCCCTCACCGGAGGAGAAGAAGGCCCCCAAGAAGAGACCGGGACTGAAGAAAGAGTCTCCAGAGGAGTTCATGGCCAACTTCTTCTCTAGCCTGGACATCTACCAGACCAAGATGCTGGTGAAACCACACGGATGCTATAGCCATTCACATCATTTAGCCCTGTTATCATAATAGCACATTAGTGTTTGTGGTGTTGCATGCTGTATGGCATATCCTTGTCTAATATATGCTTGTATGTGTTTTTCAGAACTATCTGGCCAGAAACTTCTACAACCTGCGTTTCTTGGCATTGTTTGTTGCATTTGCCATAAACTTTATTCTGCTCTTCTACAAAGTAAGTCAAACCCTATCTAATGAAATAGAGCACAGTGTTACTATTGTGCTGTCCTGGATATACACTGAGCGTGTGTTGTGTCAGGTGACTGGAGATGACGGGGATGACGATGATCCAGATCCCTGGAATGGAGGTGGAGCTACTGATGAAGAGGAGGATGAAGGTGGGATGGAGTATTTTGTCCTGCAGGAGAGCACAGGCTACATGGCACCTACACTGCGCTTCTTGGCCATACTACACACAGTCATCTCTTTCTTGTGTGTGGTGGGATACTACTACCTAAAGGTACATTTTTCAAACACACAGACACACACATACAGATAACTAACTTATATGCACACATACCAACATATTTATAATATCCCTTGAGAATAAATGTTTCATCATTATAATGGACTAGTAATAAACACAGCCGTTTTSAAATAGTTAAAGTCCTTTATATTGTAATATGGGAACTAATCCACCATCAATACATTATTCTCCCTTTTTCTGAAGGTGTATTTGGTAAACACCAGCGTGTGATGATATTATCTCAGACAGTACCTTGTGGGGCTGTGATCTAATGTTCTGTCTGTGTGTCTGTCTGTGTCCCCAAGGTGCCTCTGGTGGTGTTCAAGAGAGAGAAGGAGATCGCCAGGAAGTTGGAGTTTGACGGCCTCTACATCACAGAGCAGCCGTCAGACGATGACATCAAAGGACAGTGGGACCGCCTCGTCATCAACACCCCGTGAGTCATATAGAGCARAACTATAATCATCACCGCAAACTATAATCATCACTGCAAACTATAATCATCAACTTTTTGGTATTTGAATGTAGTTTTCAGATTGTGGATTACTTGTTAATACCAAGGTTTTTGTTTGTAACTCCCTGTCTTGTAACTTCTCATTGTCATAATGATATTTTCCATCCTCTTTTGTATAGTTCCTTCCCTAATAACTACTGGGACAAGTTTGTGAAACGCAAGGTAAGTAGGCAGTATTTAATTAATTATTGGTGGAATTTTTATTAATTATTCACCAGATCAATATGACTTGAACATGCACATACTATTTCTACTATTTACTCTGTTTGTCCTTGTTATCATGGCCTGCTGCTGTTAGGTGATCAATAAGTATGGAGATCTGTATGGAGCAGAGAGGATAGCAGAGCTGCTGGGGCTGGATAAGAGTGCTCTGGACTTCAACCCCACAGAGGAGACAGTGGTGAAGGAGGCATCGCTGGTGTCCTGGTGAGACCCTGGGAGAGTGGCCTATAATAGAGTTGTCGGGTTAGCATACACAGAGTGAAGTCAAAAACAGTACCATTCACATCAATCCACCTCCTTTTGACAGGTTGAGCTCTATTGACACCAAGTACCAGTGCTGGAAAATGGGTGTGGTGTTTACAGACAATGTAAGTGTTCCACATTTACAAAGAGCCTCATTTGGTATATGATAACACCACATTATTGTTGATTTGATCTGACTGATCTGTTTCTATGTTGTGTGTCCCTGCAGTCGTTCCTGTACCTGGTGTGGTACACCACCATGTCCATCCTGGGTCACTACAACAACTTCTTCTTCGCTGCCCATCTGTTGGACATCGCCATGGGCTTCAAGACACTCCGGACCATACTGTCCTCAGTCACCCACAATGGCAAGCAGGTGGGTGCAGTTTGGCTACCAGGCAACAGGGGTCAGTGTTGAGTCACAGCTCTAGTTCTGCCTTGTACTTTATCTCTATGGTTAATACCATCACAGTGGAAGTAACCTGAGGTATTCTCTGTCTCAGCTGGTTCTGACTGTAGGTCTCCTGGCGGTGGTGGTCTATCTGTACACTGTGGTGGCCTTCAACTTCTTCCGCAAGTTCTACAACAAGAGTGAGGATGACAACCAGCCCGATATGAAGTGTGACGACATGATGACTGTGAGTCCTTGGATCATAATGTGGAGGCCACACTAGTTAAAAAATAAATCATTAAATTAAACACCAGCCCAGTTTAACCATCCTGTTTGGTGCCTTGTGAATGGATCTATTCCATTTCCATCCAGCCTCACTCTCTTTCTCACCTTCTCTCTGTCTCTCTCTCCTCCATCAGTGCTACCTGTTCCACATGTACGTTGGTGTGAGGGCAGGGGGTGGAATCGGGGATGAGATCGAGGACCCTGCAGGCGACCCGTATGAGCTCTACCGCATCCTCTTCGACATCACCTTCTTCTTCTTTGTCATCGTCATCCTGCTGGCCATCATACAGGGTACGTACTGTACTAATCTGGGTCACAGGAGGCAGTATCTGGGACAGCGAAGGGGACCAGGGTGAGACCCAGCAGGGTCAGTGTCACTCTGGCTCCCTGGTGTCAAAGTCACCCTGCTCCCTGTGGGCTGTAAGGGGCTGTGGAAAGGGCTGTGTAGGGTGGGGATTAATCACCCATAGAGAGAGACCCATAGCTTGCTCTGTCTATCTACACAAGTCTCTTCCAGGCCCTTACACACAGTAATGTTTCTCTCACAGTCAGAAAGCCTCAAACTTTCCAATGGTTTTTCCACCTCAGACAGAGACAATCAGTCAGCCTCATGTCTCTCCTACAGACACTCAAACTGACTGCTCACCTCACAGTAAGTCTAGAACACACAGACAGATACAGCCTGTACCCTAAAACAAGTGGGAGGTAAAAGTATAGATACCTTAATAGAAAGTTACTCAAGTAAAAGTGAGTCACCCAGTAAAATCCGACTTGAGTAAAAGTATTTGGTTTTAAATATACTTAATATTTTTTTTATTTCACCTTTATTTAACCAGGTAGGCAAGTTGAGAACAAGTTCTCATTTACAACTGCGACCTGGCCAAGATGAAGCAAAGCAGTTGTTACAACAAAGCAGTTGTAACAACAGAGTTACACATGGAGTAAAACAAACATACAGTCAATAATACAGTAGAAAAATAAGTCTATATACAATGTAAGCAAATGAGGTGAGAAGGGAGTTAAAGCATAAATAGGCATTGGTGGCGAAATAAATACAATATAGCAATTAAAACACTGGAATGGTAGATTTGACAGTAGATGAGTGTGAAAGTAGAAATACTGGGTGCAAAGGAGCTAAATAAATTAAATAAATAAGTAGGGGAAGTGGTAGTTGTTTGGGCTATTTATAGATGGGCTATGTACAGGTGCAGTGATCTGTGAGCTGCTCTGACAGCTGGTGGCTAAAGCTAGTGAGGGAGATGAGTGTTTCCAGTTTCAGAGATTTTTGTAGTTCGTTTCCAGTCAATGGCAGCAGAGAACTGGAAGGAGAGGCAGCCAAGGAGAATTGGCTTTGGGGGTGACAAGTGAGATATACTGCTGGAACGCGTGCTACGGATGGGTGCTGCTATGGTGACCAGCGAGCAGAGATAAGGCGGACTTTACTTAGCAGGGGTCTTGTAGATGAAGTATCAAAAGTAAATTGTAATTGCTAAATAATACTAAGTATCTAAAGTAAAAGTATAAATCATTTCAAAACCATTTGTTGTTTAGTGAGTCCACCAGGCCAAAGGCAGTAGGGATGACCACATGTTCTTTTGATAAGTGTGTGAATTATTTGACAATTTTCAAAAAAAATTACTTTTGTTTGTCAGGGAAAATGTTTGTAATAAAAAGTACATTTATTTTCTTTAGGAATGTAGTGAAGTAAAAGTTGTCAAAAAAAATAAATAGTCGTGCTAGAGGCGTTACTACAGATCCGGGTTCGATCCCAGGCTGTGTGCAGTCGGCCGTGACGGGAGACCCATAAGGCAGTGCACAATTGTCCCAGCGTCGTCCAGGTTAGGGGATGGTTTGGCCGGTCGGGTTGTCCTTGTCCATCGCGCTATAGCGACTCTTGTGTTGGCCGGGAGTATTGCACGCTGACACGGTCGCCAGTGGGACGGTGTTTCCTCCGACATTGATGTGGCTGGCTTCCGGGTTAAGCGAGCAGTGTGTCAGAGTCGTGTTTCGGATGACGCATGGCTCTCTTCGCCTCTCCCGAGTCTATACAGGAGTTGCAGCGATGGACAAGACTGTAACTACAGTACCAATTGGATTTCACGAAATTGGGAGAAAAAGGGCAAAAAAAATATCAGTACCAGTCAAAAGTTTGGACACATCTTCAAGGGTTTTTCTTTATTTGTACTAATTTCTACATTGTAGAAATATATTAAGGACATCAAAACTATGAATAAACACATGGAGTCATGTAGTAACAAAAAAGTGTTAAACAAATATATTTGACATTCTTCAAAGCTTTGCACACTCATGGCATTATTTTAACCAGCTTCATGAGGTAGTCACCTGGAATGCATTTCAATTACAGCTGTGCCTTGTTAAAAGTTCATTTGAAAGGAATTTCTTTCCTTATCCATTTGAGCCCATCAGTTGTTTTGCGACAAGTAGGGTTGATATACATAAGATAGCCCTATTTGGTAAAGACCAAGTCCATATTATGGCAAGAACAGCTCAAATAAGCAAAGAGAAGCGACAGTCCATCATTACTTTAAGACATGAAGGTCAGTCAATACAGAAAATGTCAAGAATCTTTGAACGTTTCTTCAAGTGCAGTCGCAAAAACCATCAAGTGCTATGATGAAATGGCTCTCATGAGGACGCCACAGGAAAGGAAGACCCAGTTACCTCTGCTGCAGAGGATTAGTTTCTTTAGTTACCAGCCTCAGAAATTGCAGCCCAAATAAATGCTTCACAGAGTTCAAGTAACAGACACATTTCAACATCCACTGTTCACATGACAATTTGTGGCCTGCTGGAGGTCATTTTGCAGGGCTCTGGCAGTGCTCCTCCTTGCACAAAGGCGGAGGTAGCGGTCCTGCTGCTGGTTGTTGCCCTCCTACGGCCACCTCCACGTCTCCTGATGTACTGGCCTGTCCTCTGGTAGCACCTCCATGCTCTGGACCCTAGCGGACAGACACAGCAAACCTTCTTGCCACAGCTCGCATTGATGTGCCATCCTGGATGAGCTGCACTACCTGAGCCACTTGTGTGGGTTGTAGACTCCGTCTCATGCTAACATAGAGTGAAAGCACCGCGCATTCAAAAGTGACAAAACATCAGCCAGGAAGCATAGAACTGAGAAGTGGTCTGTGGTCACCCCCTGCAGAAAACTCCTTTATTGGGGGTGTCTTGCTAATTGCCTATAATTTCCACTTTTGTCTATTTTTGCACAACAGCATGTGAAATTTATTGTCAATCAGTGTTGCTTCTAAGTGGACAGTTTGATTTACAGAAGTGTGATTGACTTGGAGTTACATTGTGTTGTTTAAGTGTTCCCTTTTTTTTGAGCAGTGTATATATATATACAGTGTATACAGTGGGGGAGAACAAGTATTTGATACACTGCCGATTTTGCAGGTTTTCCTTACTTACAAAGCATGTAGAAGGTCTGTAATTTTTATCAATAGGTAACTTCAACTATGAGAGACGGAATCTAAAAACAAAAATCCAGAAAATCACATTGTATGATTTTTTAAGTAATTAATTTGCATTTTATTGCATGACATAAGTATTTGATACCATCGAAAAGCAGAACTTAATATTGGTAACGAAACCTTTGTTTGCAATTACAGAGATATACGTTTCCTGTAGTTCTTGACTAGGTTTGCACACTGCAAGCAGGATTTTGGCCCACTCCTCCCTACAAGATCTTCTCCAGATTTCAGGTTTGGGGCTGTCGCTGGGCAATACGGACTTTCAGCTCCCTCCAAAGATTTTCTATTGGGTTCAGGTCTGGAGACTGGCTAGGCCACTCCAGGACTTGAGTGCTTCTTACGGAGCCACTCCTTGGTTGCCATGGCTGTGTGCTTCGTGTGCTTGTCATGCTGGAAGACCCAGCCACGACCCATCTTCAATGCTCTTACTGAGGGAAGGAGGTTGTTGGCCAAGATCTCGCGATACATGGCCCCATCCATCCTCCCCTCAATACGGTGCAGTCGTCCTGTCCCCTTTGCAGAAAAGCATCCCAAAGAATGATGTTTCCACCTCCATGCTTCACGGTTGGGATGGTGTTCTTGGGGTTGTACTCATACTTCTTCTTCCTCCAAACACGGCGAGTGGAGTTAGACCAAAAAGCTCAATTTTGTCTCATCAGACTACATGACTTTCTCCCATTCCTCCTCTGGATCATCCAGATGGTCATTGGCAAATCCTTCAGACAGGCCTGGACATGCACTGGCTTAAGCAGGGGACCTTGCGTGCGCTGCAGGTTTTAATCCATGACGGGTAGTGTGTTACTAATGGTTTTCTTTGAGACTGTGGTCCCAGCTCTCTTCAGGTCATTGACCAGGTCCTGCCGTGTAGTTCTGGGCTGATGCCTCACCTTCCTCATGATCATTGATGCCCCGAGGTGAAATCTTGTGGAGCCCCAGACCGAGGGTGATGACCGTCATCTTGAACTTCTTCCATTTTCTAATATTGCGCCAACAGTTGTTTCCTTCTCACCAAGCTGCTTGCCTATTGTCCTGTAGCCCATCCCAGCCTTGTGCAGGTCTACAATTTTATCCCTGATGTCCTTACACAGCTCTCTGGTCTTGGCCATTGTGGAGAGGTTGGAATCTGTTTGATTGAGTGGACAGGTGTCTTTATACAGGTAACGAGTTCAAACAGGTGCAGTTAATCAGGTAATGAGTGGAGAACAGGAGGGCTTCTTAAAGAAAAACTAACAGGTCTGTGAGAGCCGGAATTCTTACTGGTTGGTAGGTGATCAAATACTTATGTCATGCAATAAAATGCAAATTAATTATTTAAAAATCATACAATGTGATTTTCTGGATTTTTGTTTAGATTCCGTCTCTCACAGTTGAAGTGTACCTATGATAAAAATTACAGACCTCTACATGCTTTGTAAGTAGGAAAACCTGCAAAATCGGCAGTGTATCAAATACTTGTTCTCCCCATGTATTATATATATATATTGGTACAGTACAGATACTCCAAAAAACTACTTTAGTAGTACTTCAAAGTATTTTTACCTAAGTACTAAACACCACTGCCTAAAGTGATGCTGCTTCCCATAGTCAGACGCTGTTCAAACAATATTTTACACTGCAATACAAAAAGCTGTGGGGGGAGGAGAATTGTGTTAAATTGCCCTGTCCATAAAGAGACATGTTCACTGTTGGTTGTGTGGCTGTAGGTCTGATCATTGATGCTTTTGGAGAGCTGAGAGACCAACAGGAACAAGTGAAAGAGGATATGGAGGTGAGAGACTTTGGTTTACTTTCATCTGTAGTGCAGGTCAACAGAAGACAATGTTTGAGTGTTTCATCTATTTTTCTCCTCAGACCAAATGTTTCATCTGTGGCATCGGTAATGACTACTTTGACACGACGCCTCATGGCTTTGAGACACACACCTTACAAGAGCACAACTTGGCCAACTACCTGTGAGTATCTAGACTGAAAAAAAAAGCTATACTTAAAAGCTATACTTTTTTGTATCTGAAGTATCAATTAGCCGACAGGTCTTTCGTCTTCCTGCATGTTTATACCCACTTGTTTACTATTAAACCACCTGATGGATGGCTTTACACAACAGCTGATGGTATCTATGCCCCAGTAAACAAAATACAAACAGTGCCCCTCAGAGCCAGCATTCTTCCACCCTCTATAAGCTCAGTGCTCATCTATTGTTTCTGTGCTAGCTAGCTGGAAAATAGGAAGCCATGTGGTCTTCATCTGCCCACTCAGTCAACTGGAGGAGGATYTAACGCTAACCTTATTAGCTCATTTGTTTAGGTTGGTTGGAAAATAGGTGTGTGATATCATATTATGTATGCATCACACATTTTGATTTGGTGTGCAGTGGCACATAGACTCAGTACTCTGATGGTTGAGGATAAGACACATGGATGATTGATAAGATCATCAAGAACATTATGCTTGAATGAGACTTTCATTTCCTCCTGCTATAGCCATTTGTAGTTGTGAAAGAGGTCAGTTGATCTTTGAGATGTTGAATGATGCAAGTGAAACATGACTGTGGATCAAGTGGTAATTTTCATGTATCTCAAATCTATTTGACTTGACAGGTTTTTCCTGATGTACCTTATCAACAAAGATGAGACAGAACACACCGGTCAGGTATGGCACTTGTCACTCTTTTGACCCCTTTGTCCTGTGAAAAGGTTGTCATATCAGGACCCAAAGTTAACTGTGACTCACCAGTTTTTAGGCTCGGCTCATTTGCTGCTGTAGATTGACCAGTCTTTTTGTCTGTCTGCTTCCTCCAGGAGTCATACGTGTGGAAGATGTACCAGGAGAGGCTCTGGGACTTTTTCCCTGCTGGAGACTGTTTCAGAAAGCAGTATGAGGACCAGCTTGGATAGAGGTGACAGACAGGTRGCTGTCATCCTACGGACAGGACTACAGTCCTACAAAGAGCTGCTCCAGGTACACTCCCACTTCCTCCTAACAGCTAGCTGATGACGGTTGGTAACCATTCACCGCCTATTGCCTCCTCTAAATGTGTGAGACTAGAGGAGAGGGGAGATGCTATCTTCCATATGACGGAATAACCATTTTCACATCAACGTCAAATGTACCTGTACATGTTACCTTTGGTACAGTGCCAACCTCCAAGAAAGTGACTATATTACAACCTGCCCAGACAGATTTCAGTTTTGAACATTTTTTTCTCTTTTTTTTGACAACGTGTTGCCTTTTCCTCCACATAACCCCAAACCATTGCACAATTATTGGTCTTTTTGAGAAACTCTGGGTTGTGTGGGGTTATGGGACAACGTGTGAGTCTTGGCTCGTTGCAATATGCACAAGACTACTTCAATATTTCAAGAATGTTGAAAATGAGACTTATGCCAAAAGATAGGTGGACAGATTTATACAGAGAGCATACTGTATGTGATTTAACAAAGTTTAAAAAAATGTATTCGAGTAATGTGCTTTCAGATATGAAGTATTGAATATAGAGGACTTGACCAGGGGAAATGTTGATTATATGATAAAAATGCCTGAATCAAGTACTTGATGAAGTGCCTTATCTACATTACAACGGAGCTATGCAAAACCATGTGTTTTTCTTTCTGCAATGGATGTGCAGTAGTTTTCCTGGACCAGAAACAAGCAGCTGTTCAGAGTCATTAGTTTGTGGCTTATGTTTTTCATTTGAAAATGGATGAGCAGTGTTGAGTATTTTGCCAACTGCAGAATCTACACTTAGGAAAAAAAAGCTCTGGATAGAACCAAAAAGGTTGTATTGCTTGCTTCATATACTGTATGGCAACCTTATAGGTTCAATATAGAACCCTTTTGCAGGGTTCTTTGATCAGAACCCCAGGGTTTGTCTTCACTGACCCAACATTGGTTCCATGTAGAACCATTGGGTTCTATGGAACCCATTTCAGTTCTATATATAACCTTAAGGGGTGCCATATATGAAGCAAGCATGGAACCCTTTTGGTTCTATCCAGAACCTTTTTTTCTAAGAGTGTAACTGCAAACGAGTATAAATTACACAGTTGTCTTAGTATATCATATGTCCGAATTTATTAAACACCTTGAAACAAAAACAAAAAATAAATTGCTATTGTATGGCTATTTGTATGTAGTAGCGTTGCTGGACCGTACATTTCCCTGAAGGACAAATAAATACATCAATTAAATAACTGGAGTCTCTTCACACAGTGTTTCTTGTTGGATTTTACTATCTATCTTTTTTGCTATAGTTAAGGACAAAGTATGTAGCCTACAGTACAAACTACAGCAAATTTGCGTGTAATATCTCACTGTCCAGTTGGTCCTTTACTGACCCCTAATCACCTCCCGATGTGACTCTGAGTTCATATCAGGGGATTTAGCTTCTTTTTTTTTAAGCATTGCGTCATTTCCCCTAAAAGATCATGTGCATGTGAAGCTGAGSCTGGCTCTCCTTTACCTAACCACTCTTTGAATGACAAATATAGCCTACAGTTTAGGCCTGACTGTTAGGTGTTAGCTAGGGTGGCTTTGAAGGTTTACCACATTCAGCCTCCACATTTAGTATTTAAATTTGTATTATCAGTAAGGTAGTATAATCAGTRCTAGCTTTTGATTTTAGCTAGTAGCTACTGAAAAGTGTTGGTCAGTCCAGTCCTACCTGGGTGCAGGAGGCATGCAGGAGATCAGCAGGCTGGTTCCCTGCCTTGGCCGATGGTAGTTTTATCTCTAGTACTCACGGTGCCACCTGTCAGTTCATATTATGTCCCTCCCACCTCAGTACCACGCTGGGCTGCAGCCTGACATCCCTCTGAAGCGCATACAGCCATCCCTTTAACCGGTCTTAACCAACTCTGACATGTGGATATCTGATCACGTTTTTTAATCATTGTAGGTAAATTGACTGAAGCTTACTGAAAAGTGAATTATCACAGTCCCTGAAATTATAAAAATGTTCATAATTAGAAATAATGAGAGCAGCAGGAAACCACTCTCTGGCTAAGGTAAAATAACATTGACGCGATTAAAGTCCCAGAGACAATTATATTATACCCATTATATGTTAATTCTCTGTTTGTGTTAAATTGTCTCAGTCTGAGGTCCTAGCAGCGGTTGATGTGGTGTGTGTGTGTGTGAAGTGAAGTGATGGTTGTGAAAACAGGACTGTGGTAGGGGGGTTCATCTCCCTCTCTCTGGTGGAATCATTAGTTCTGTAATGACACACTTCTATTCAGCTGAATCCTCAATGAAACTGAGTTGTCCTGAGAGAGCCAATTTAGTTAACTGATCAAAAGTGGAGACCTTGGAGACAATAGACTGTCTGTGGCTTTGCTGTCCACAACAGAATGTATACATACCTCTTGACTTATTCCAAATGTTGTTGTTTTACAGCCTAAATTCAAAATGGATTAAATATTTTTGTTTTTCTCACCAACCTACACACTCACCAACCTACACACAACAGCCCATAATGATAAGGTGAACCCTAATTTACATACACTGCATGACCAAAAGTTGGTCCCCTCTTTGCTGCTATAACAGCCTCCACTCTTCTGGGAAGGCTTTCCACTAGATGTTGGAACATTGCTGCTGGGACTTGCTTCGATTCAGCCGCAAGAGCATTAGTGAGGTCAGGCACTGATGTTGGGTGACTAGGCCTTGCTCGCAGTCGGCGTTCCAATTCATCCCAAAGGTGTTTGATGGCGTTGAGGTCATTGCTAGACTTCCATTTTCAAGTCTTGCCATAGATTTTCAAGCCAATTTAAGTTAAAACTGTAACTAGGCCACTCAGGAACATTCAATGTCATCTTGGTAAGCAACCCCAGTGTATTTGGCCTTGTGTTTTAGGTTATTGTTCTGCTGAAAGGTGAATTTGTCTCCCAGTGTCTGTTGGAAAGCAGACTTAACCAGGTTTTCCTCTAGGATGTTGCCTGTGSTTAACTCTATTCCATTTATTTTTTATCCTTAACTCCCTAGTCCTTTCCGATGACAAGCATACACATAACATGATGCAGCCACCACCATATGAAGAGTACTCAGTGATGTGTTGGATTTGCCCCAAACATAACGTTTTGTATTCAGGACATAAAGTTAATTTCTTTGCCACATTTTTGGCAGTTTTACTCTAGTGCTTTATTGTAAACAGGATGCATGTTTTGGAATATTTGTATTCTGTACAGGCTTCCTTCTTTTCACTCTGTCATTTTGGTTAGTATTGTGGAGTAACTACAATATTGTTGTTGATCCATCCTCCGTTTTTCCTATCACATCCATTAAACTCTGTAACTGTTTTAAAGTCACCATTGGCCTCAGTGAAATCCCTGATCGGTTTCTTTCCTCTCCGGCAACTGAGGTAGGAAGACGCCTGTATCTTTGTAGTGACTGGGTGTATTGATACATCATCCAAAGTGTAATTAATAACTTCACCATGCTTAAAATAATATTCAATGTCTGCTTTTTTATTTTTACCCYTCTACCAATAGGTGCCCTTCTTTGCAAGATATTGGAAAACCTCCCTGGTCTTTGTGGTTGAATCTGTGTTTGAAATTCACRGCTTGACCGAGGGACCTTACAGATAWTTGAATGTGTGGGGTACAGAGATGAGGTAGTCATTCAAAAATCATGTTAAATACTGTTATTGCACACAGTYAGTCCATGCAGTTTATTAGGTGACCTGTTAAGGACATTTTTACTCCTGAACTTATTTAGGCTTGCCATTACAAAGAGGTTGGATACTTAAAAACATAATTCCTCTTTGACATTATAGGGTATTGGGTGTAGGCCAGTCACACACAATCTTCATATAATCCATTTTAAATTCAGGCTTTCTGTTGGCACTGGTATTGTGTATAACCTTCTCAGGCATGAAACATGGACTGTTTCCCAGATAGCTCACGCCCACATCCAACACCACAACATGACACAGAGAACATGAAGATTTACAGCACCTGCTACACAGCCCATTTCTCAACCTGCAACTAAGAATAGCCTACTGTATGGATGCTACGGCAGACATGGCTGGGAATCGATCCTGCAGCTCTCCGTAACATCGCTGATGGCCTGACCAKTYAGCCAGCAGCAGAACACAACCCACACCTTTTAACCCCATCTCCTGTGACCTCACCTCATGCACGCTGGACAAACAAAACTCAGAAATGACCATGTCATTATCTCCCACAGAATGGGAACTGAGAGAGAGGCTATTAACAAGGGCCATTATAATGTTTCTTGTCACATCTCAMTGCACCCGGTGTCTGACCTTCTGCTCCGTCTGGTCATTCAGCAAGATGCATGGCCAGACACCGGATGACCAAGGGACATGTTCCACTTAATCTAACCACACTCCTATTCAAGACCTGGACCCCATTGACTAAAATATTTACAAGCCACTTTACGACTATTATTGTCAAGTGGTAACTTAATAATTTTGTAGAGCCAAGAGAACTATTGAAATATGTAATGGAAACTATTCAGACCCCTTGACTTTTTTGTGTTACAGCCTTATTCTAAAATTGATTAAATTGTTTTTTTTTCATCCTTAATTTACAAACAATACCCTAGAATGACAAATCAAAAACCGTTTTATAMAAATTTTTAGCTAATAAAGTAAAAAATAAAAATGACATCACATTTACATAAGTATTCAGACCCTTTACTCAGTACTTTGTTGAAGCACCTTTGGCAGCAATTACAGCCTTGAGTCTTGGGTATGACGCTACAAGCTTGGCACACCTGTATTTGGGGAGTTTCTCTCATTCTTCTCTGCAGATCCTCTCAAGCTCTGTCAGGTTGTACAGCTATTTTCAAGTTTCTCTAGAGATGTACTATTTGGTTCAAGTCTAGCTCTAGCTGGTCACTCAAGGACATTCAGAGACTTGTCACGAAGCCACTCCTGCGTTGTCTTGGCTGTGGGCATAGGGTCGTTGTTCTGTTGGAAGGTGAACCTTCGCCCCAGTCTGAGGTCCTGAGCGCTCTGGAGAAGGTTTTCATCAAGGATGTCTCTGTACTTTGCTCAGTTCATCTTTGCCTCGATCCTGACTAGTCTCCCAGTCCGTGCCGCTGAAAAACATCTCCCCCACAGCTTGATGCTGCCACCACCATGCTTCACCGTAGAGATGGTGCTTGGTTTCCTCCAGACTTGGCACTTGGCATTCAGACCAAAGAGTTCAATATTGGTTTCATCAGACCAGAGAATCTTATTRATCAGGATCTGAGAGTCTTTAGGTGCCTTTTGGCAAACTCCAAGCGGGCTGTCATGTGCCTTTTACTGAGGGGCTTCCARCTGGCKACTCGACCATAAAGGCCTGATTGTTGGAGTGCTGCAGAGATTGTTGTCCTTCTGGAAGGATCTCCCATCTCCACAGACGAACTCTAGAGCTCTGTCAGAGTGACCATCGGGCTCTGTCAGAGTGACCATCGGTTTTTGGTCACCCCCCTGACCAAGGCCCTTCCCCCCCGATTGCTTAGTTTGGCCAGGCGGCCAGCTCTAGGGAGAGTTTTGGAGGTTCCAAACTTCTTCCATTTAAGAATGATGTGTTTTTGGGGACCTTCAATCCTTCAATGCTGCAGACATTMTTGTACCCTTCCCCATATCTGTGCTTRGACACAATCCTGTCTCGAAGCTCTACAGACAATTCCTTCGATTTCATGGCTTGGTTTTTGCTCTGARATGCACTGTCATCTGTGGGACCTTATATAGACAGGTGTGTGCCTTTCCAAATCATGTCCAGTCAATTGAATTTACCACAGGTGGACTCCAAGTTGTAGAAAAATCTCAAGGATTATCAATGGAAACAGGATGCACATGAGCTCAATTTCAAGTCTCATAGCAAAGGGTCTGAATACTTCTGTAAATAAGGTATTTTTGTTTTTGCTTTGTCATTATGCCGTATTGTGTGTAGATTGCTAAGGATTTTTTTAATACATTTTAGAATAAGCCTGTGACGTAACAAAATGCGGAAAAAGTCAAGGGGTCTGAATACTTTCCGAAGGCACTGTATATTGTCGTGTCTTTGGCTATGCTGGATTAAGTGATAAGACATGCTATTCTATAAAAGCATTTCTCTGTAATTAATATTACCTGATTAAGCTACTCAGGTAAATAATTAACTAGAAAGTCGGGGCACCACGAAATAATGTTTATAGAGCTGTTATCTTCCGAATAAACTCTTAAAGACCTGGTAATCTTTTACGTCAGTAGCAGTCAATATTTAATCCTCACRTTATTTAGTCTCATCTGAAAGTTGTAAATTCTTGGTTATCTTCACGAACTCTGGCTAACAAGTTGAATCAGCAATACAAAATTTGGTTTAATTATTTATTTACTAAATACCTAACTAATCACACAGAATTACATATACACAGAATGAATCATACATTGATGGACCTGGTGAACGGAGCCGAAAAGAAAAGGGGGGGAGGGTTGAGTGAAAGAGCGGGCAGACTGAGGAACAAAGGGAGAAGCTATGCTATCGTAAATACAGTATCTTATGCATTCTAAATTACCGCCCATTTGAAAAAGGAAAATGCAATAAATATTTACTCTGAGCTGCGCTTCGGTAGATTGGTCGTCGATGGAAGGCCGGTTTGTCCTTTGAAGAATGTCTCTTGGTGAACTGGAGCGTGGTAGGATGGATATGCTGTCCGTCCTCTCCTAGCCCACGTCTACAGTTGCTGCGCTAACGCGACGGCTAGGAGGTATCACTTCTTTCGTGAATAAGAGTACAAAGTTCATACCAAGTTGCCATGTTATATGCTCATGCTATATTCTGGCTGGTATAGTRGAAATTCATCCTTCTGGCATGTAGGTCGTCACCTTCACATTGAAATTCGATGCTAATTTCGTTAGGTTCTCTAAGGTTGGCTTAGTTCTGTAGGTGGTCTTTGTCCTTTCAACGTGAGGACCTCAAGTCCACACGTCCTTGGAACAGAAAGTTACATTTTCGTCAAGGGGCTTATATAGGATTGGGAGAGAGGGCTGTGTTTCATAGTTTACAACCASTGTCTGTTCACATGGGCGGGGCCACTGAGTTGGCAGAGTTTGCTCTATGACAAACCGTTCTCTCATTAACAAGCTAAATTACATTTAATCTTTTCACAAATAGTTTCATATTTAAACATTTAAATTGCACAACAATTCCATGTGAATCTGATCAACTATCTTGGAAAGTCTACACATTATAGTTATGTCGTCCTATCATCAGTAATCATGTCTCAGACGCCAACTGACATCATATTCATTAAGTCCCAACGCATATTTTCACCTGGTTGGATTACCGAAATATGGTTCCGTTTCCCATCTTTTGATGTCACCAGACTCTCTATGTTAACGAAGGGATTTTCAATAGTCACATCGGTAGAGTAGAGAGAGTAAAAAGGGGAAAGGTATTTATGGGGGTCATAAACCTCCCCCAACAGGCCAGCGTCATGACAATATATATATAATACATTTATCTTGTTAATTTTTCATATAGCGGAAATCGATATGCCTACAGTGGTGACATTTTTTTATTGTATCTTTAGATTGATTCAGTCAGTATCTGGTGTGGCCACCAGCTGCATTAAGTACTGCAGTGTATTTCCTCCTCATGGACGCACCAAATTTGCCAGTTCTTGCTGTGAGATGTTACCCCGGTAACGGACATGAGGGAGGAGGATGTCTTCCCTGTAATGCACAGCGTTAAGATTGCCTGCAATGACAAAAAGCTCAGTCCGATGATACTGTCACACACCGCCCCAGACCATGACGGACCCTCCATGTCCAAATCGATTCCGCTCCAGAGTACAGGCTCGGTGTACGCTCATTCCTTCAACGATAAATGCGAATCCAACCATCACCCCTGGTGAGACAAACCACGACTGTCAGTGAAGACACTTTTTGCTAGTCCGTCTGTCCAGCGACGGTGGGTTTGTGCCCATAGGCAACGTTGTTGCCGGTGATGTCTGTGAGGACCTGCCTTACAACAGGCCTACAAGCCCCAGTCCAGCATCTCTCAGCCTATTGCGGACAGTCTGAGCACTGATGGAGGGATTGTGCGTTCCTGGTGTAACTCGGGCAGTTGTTGTTGCCATTCTGTACCTCTCCGCAGGTGTGATGTTTGGTTGTACCGATCCTGTGGAGGTGTTGTTACACGTGGTCTGCCCTGCGAGGATGATCAGATGTCCATCTGTCTCCTGTAGCGCTGTCTTAGGCTCTCACAGTACGACATTGCAATTTATTGCCTGGCACATCTGCAGTCCTCATGTCCTTGCAGCATGCCTAAGGCACATTCACGCAGATGAGCAGGACCCTGGGCATCTTTCTTTTGGTGTTTTTCGAGTCAGTAGAAGATCTCTTTAGTGACCTAAGTTTTCATAACTGACCTTAATTGCTACTGTCTGTAAGCTGTTAGTGTCAACGACCATTCCACAGGTGCATGTTCATTAATTGTTTATGGTTCATTGAACAGCATGGGTAACAGTGTTTAAACCCTTTACAATGAAGATCTGTGAAGTTATTTGGATTTTACGAATTATCTTTGTCAGACAGGGTCCTGAACAAGTTTATCTCTGAGGGTTTAGATCTCGAGTTTAGTCACCTCATACAAGTACTGTACTTGGGAGTATGGCTAGATCACTGCATCACTGTATACTCCTCTGTAAAACGGTCATCACTGTATACCCGTCGCAAGACACACTGATTGATGCTTATTTTATAAAACCCTCTTAGGCCTCACTCCTCCTATCTGAGATATCTACTGCAGGCCTCATCCTCTAAATACAACATCCGTTCTGCCAGTCACATTCTGTTAAAAGTCCCCAAAGCACACACATTCCTGGGTCGCTCGTCTATTCAGTTCGCTGTAGCTAGCAACTGGAAACGAGCTGCAACAAACACTCAAATGAAAAGTTATCTCATCTCTTCATTCAAAGACCCAATCATGGACACTCTTACTGAAAGTTTGTGGTTGCTTTGCGTGATGTATTGTTTTCTCTACTTCTTGCCCTTTGTGCTGTTTCTGGTGCCCAATATATGTTTGTACCATGTTTTGTGCTGCTACATGTTGTGTGTGCTACCATGTTGTTGTTATGTTGTGTTGCTACCATGCTGTGTTTGTCATGTGTTGCTGCTTGCTTATGTTGTTTGTTTCTTTATTGTAGTGTTGTGTTGTCTCTCTTGTCGTGATGTGTGTTTTTTGTCCTATATTTATACTGCTCAAAAAAATAAAGGGAACACTTAAACACACTCAATGTAACTCCAAGTCAATCACACTTCTTGAATCAAACTGTCACTTAGGAGCAAAGCTGATTGACATAAAATTTCCACATGTGTTGTGCAATGGAATAGACAAAAGGTGGAAATTATAGGCAATTAGCAAGACACCCCACATAAAGCAGTGGTTCTGCAGGTTGGTGACCAAGACACTCTTCTCAGTTCCTATGCTTCCTGGCTGATGTTTTGGTCACTTTGATGATGCTGGCGGTGCTTTTCACTCTAGTGGTAGCATGAGACGGAGTCTACAACCCACACAAGTGGTCAGGTAGTGCAGCTCAATCCAGGATGGCACAATCAATGGAGCTGTGGCAAGAAGGTTTGGCTTGTGTCTGTCAGCGTACGTCCAGAGCATGGAGGCGCTACCAGGAGAACAGGCCAGTACTCAGGAGAG
>NW_019957557.1:83685-117651 GCF_002910315.2 Salvelinus sp. IW2-2015
ACCTGTCCACTCTTCCACCAAGGCACTGCAAGTCTCCGGACATTTCTGGGGGAATGGCCCTAGCCTCACCTCCGATCCAGGTCCCAGACATGCTTATAGAATTGAAGTCGGGCTCTTCGATGGCATTGGCAGAACACTGACATTCATGTCTTGCAGGAAATCACACGAGACTGAGCAGTATGGCTGGTGGCATTGTATGCGGGAGGGTCATGTCAGGATGAGCCGCAGGAAGGGTAGACATGAGGGAGAGGATGTCTTCCTGTAATGCACAGCGTTAAGATTGCTGCAATGACAGAAGCTCAGTCCGATGATACTGTCAACACCCCCAGACCATGACGGACCCTCATGTCCAAATCGATTCCGCTCCAGAGTACAGGCCCGTAACGCTCATCCTTCACGATAAATGCGAATCCAACCATCACCCCTGTGAGACAAAACCACGATCGTCAGTGAAGACCATTTTTGCTAGTCCTGTCTGGTCAGCGACGGTGGGTTTGTGCCCATAGGCAACGTGTTGCCGGTGATGTCGGGTGAGGACCTGCCTTACAACAGGCCTACAAGCCCAGTCCAGCATCTCTCAGCCTATTGCGGACAGCGAGCACTGATGGAGGGATTGTGCGTTCCTGGTGTAACTCGGGCATTTGTTGTTGCCTATCTGTACCTGTCCCGCAGGTGTGATGTTTGGTTGTACGACCTGTGGAAGTGTTGTTACACGTGTCTGCCACTGCGAGGATGATCAGATGTCCATCCTGTCTCCTGTAGCGCTGTCTTAGGCATCTCACAGTACGCCATTGCAATTTATTGCCTGGCCACATCTGCAGTCTCTCATGCCCCTTGCAGCAGCCTAAGGCACATCACGCAGATGACAGGGACCCTGGGCATCTTTCTTTTGGTGTTTTCAGGTCAGTAGAAAGATCTCTTAGTGACTAAGTTTTCATAACTGACCTTAATTGCTACTGTCTGAAGCTGTTAGTGTCTTAACGACCATTCCACAGGTGCATGTTCATTAATTGTTTATGGTTCATTGAACAGCATGGGTAACAGTGTTTAAACCCTTTACAATGAAGATCTGTGAAGTTATTTGGATTTTACGAATTACTTTGTCAGACAGGGTCTGGAGGAGGCCGTAGGAGGGCAACAACCCAGCAGCAGGACCGCTACCTCCGCCTTTGTGCAAGGAGGAGCACTGCCAGAGCCCTGCAAAATGACCTCCAGCAGGCCACAAATGTGCCTTTGAACCAAGATGGCGCTGCAGTAGGACGTGTGTGTCTATCTTTGTCTTATCCCATGTAAATAGCTAGTCTTTTTCATATATATCTTAATCTCACTTTCTATCTACAAATTAAATATACTTTCCTGCAACCCGCCTCACCCAATGTGGTACGGATCTGCTATTTTTATTTCTTAGAACTGGAACTTCCATCAGGAGCTAGCCAGCTAACTAGCTACTAGTCTTTGTTAGCCACGGCTAGCGGTCCTCGCCTTTTTTCCCCGTCATCAGCCAGTCTTAGCTCGGACAACACCTGCCAGTCTGCACAGCACGATATCAACCCATAGCATATCGGACTGCTTCTCTCTACTATATCACCGGATTCCTACCGCACTGGATCATTACACCGGATCATTACTCCGGATCATCGCAGCTAGCTAGCTCCAAACGTGTGGCTGCTGTTAGCTAACGCCTCTGTCCCGAAGCAAGCACCAGTTAGCCTTGTTAGCCTCGAGCTAGGCCCATATACTAGCTAATTTTAGGGCTACAATACCTCCTTTTCCAATTGGCCTGGACCCTTTATTGTCGACACGGAGCCCCGCCGATCCATCACGACTGGACTGCCGACGTGATCGCCCGATGTGGTCTCAACAGGCTATTCTGAAACGATGTCGTCCAACAACTAGCCCCGGCTCGCTAGCTTTTCTGAACTCTGTGTCCCCTGCTTGCCTAGCGTATTAGTGACTACCGAACATCACCCTGACTCACCTATTGCTGCTCTTTTGACCCTATGATCACTCGGCTACACAGCTGATGGCCCCTGGACTGTTTCAATAACACGGTACCTTATTTTGTGTACCTGTCGGCCRCYYKCTCYYYRRCWGSWRSTYCKTYWKRKWKKCMKWCRSSCRKTMCKRKMRCATRMKCKRMTWSRRGTCTTAGCTCTCCTGATCAACACCTGTGATTGCTTTCTGCCTCTCTCTAATGTCTACTGCTGTCTTGGATAGTTTTTACTGTTTTATTTCACTGTAGAGCCTTCAGTCCCGCTCAAAATACCTTAGATAGCTCTTTCGTCCCACCCCACACACATGCGGAGATGTAGAGGTTAACCCAGGCCCTGTGTCTGAATCCTGGCTTAAATTTCCATCCCAAACTACAACATTTTCCGACAAGATAGAACTGCCAAAGGGGGTGGAGTTACAATCTACTGCAGAGAGAGCCTACAAAGTTCTGTCATGCTATCCAGGTCTGTTCCCGAACAATTTGAGCTTCTACTTTTAAAAATCCACCTTTCCAGAAATAAGTCCTCTCACTGTTGCCGCGTGTTATAGACCCCCCTCAACCCCCAGCTGTGCCCTGGACACCATATGTGAATTAATTTCCCCCCATTTATTTTCAGAGTTTGTACTGTTAGGTGACCTAAACTGGGATATGCTTTAAACCCCGACCATCCTACAATCAAAGCTAGATGCCCTCAATCTCACACAAATTATCATGGAATCTACCAAGTACAACCCTAAATCCATAAACACGGGCACCCTCATAGATATCATCCTGACCAACCTGCCCTCTAAATACACCTCTGCTGTCTTCAACCAGGATCTCAGCGATCACTGCCTCATTGCCTSCGTCCGTAATGGGTCCGTGGTCAAACGACCACCCCTCATCACTGTCAAAKGCTCCCTAAAACACTTCAGCGAGCAGGCCTTTCTAATCGACCTGGCCCAGGTATCCTGGAAGGATATTGGCCTCATTCCGTCAGTAGAGGATGCRTGGTTATTCTTTAAAAGTGCTTTCCTCACCATCTTAAACAAGCATGCCTCATTCAAAAATTGTCAAACTAAGAACAGATACAGCCCATGGTTCACTCCAGACCTGACTGCCCTTGACCAGCACAAAAAACATCCTGCATTAGCATCGAATAGCCCCTGCGATATGCAACTTTTCATGGAAGTTAGGAACCAATATACACAGGCATTTAGTAAAGCAAAGGCTAGCGTTTTCAAACAGACATTTGCATCCTGTAGGACAAACTCCAAAAAGTTCTGGGGCACTGTAAAGTCCATGGAGAATAAGAGCACCTCCTCCCGGCTGCCCAATGCACTGAGGCTAGGYAACACTGTCACCATCAATAAATCTATGATAATCGAGAATTTCAATAATCATTTTTCTACGGCTGGCCATTCTTTCCACCTGGCTACCCCTACCCCGGTCAACAGCAACTTGCCCAAGCCTCCCCCATTTCTCCTTCACCCAAATCCGGATAYGTGATGTTCTGAAAGAGCTGCAAAAAATGGACCCCTACAAATCAGCTGGGCTGGACAATCTGGGCTGGACAACTRTCTTTCTAAAATTATCTGCCGCAATTGTTGCAATCCATATTACTAGCCTGTTCAACCTCTTTCGTATCGTCTGAGAATCCCATAAAGAAACTAGAGAACTACGTGCATCCCCCACTCGTCAAAGAGGGGGTGACACTCTGACCTAAACATGTTACTAGACCTATATACATTTACATTACTATAAGTATGTTAGCAGACGCCTTATATACCAGAGCGACTTAACAAATTGTGCAATTCACCCTTATGATATCCATGGAACAACCACTTTAACACATAGTGCAATCTAAACTCTTTTAAGGGGGGGGTAGAAGGATTTACTTTTATCCTTCTAAGGTATTCCTTAAAGAGGTGGGGGATATCTCTCCTACCCTGCCTTTCTAAAGTCTTCAAAAGCAATGTTAACAGATCACCGACCATTTGGGTTCATGGGTGCACCACAGCCACGCTCTAGGTCCTAAACGGATCATAACCGCCATCTATAAAGACAATACTGTGCAGGCCGTATTCATCGACCTGGCCAAGCTTTCGACACTGTCAATCACCACATTCTTATCGGCAGACTCAACAGCCTTGGTTTCTCAAATGACTGCCTCGGCTGGTTTACCAAACTACTTCTCAGACAGAGTTAGTTCATGTGTCAAATTGGAGGGCCTGTTTGTCCGGACCTCTGGCAGTCTCTATGTGGGTGCCACAGGGTTCAAATCAAATGTATTTTTTATAGCCTTTTACAGCAGCTGATATCTCAAAGTTGCGTACAGAAACCCAGCCTTTAACCCCAAACATGCAAGCAATGCAGGTGTAGAAGCACGATGGCTAGGAAAAACTCCCTAGAAAGGACAAAACCTAGGAAGAAACCTAGAGAGGAACCAGGCTATGAGGGGTGGCCAGTCCTCTTCTGGCTGTGCGGGTGGAGATTATAAAAGAACATGGCCAAGATGTTCAAATGTTCATAAATGACCAGCATGGTCAAAATAATAATAATCACAGTAGTGTCGAGGGTGCAACAAGTCAGAACCTCAGGAGTAAATGTCAGTTGGCTTTTCATAGCCGATCATTGAGAGTATCTCTACCGGCTCCTGCTGTCTCTAGAGAGTTGAAAACCAGCAGGTCTGGGACAGGTAGCACGTCCGTGAACAGGTCAGGGTTCCATAGCCGCAGGCAGACAGTTGAAACTGGAGCAGCAGCACGGCCAGGTGGTCTGGGGACAGCAAGGAGTCATCGTGCCAGGTAGCCTGAGGCATGGTCCTAGGTCAGGTCCTCGAGAGAGAGAGAAGAGAAAGAGAGAATTAGAGAGAGCATACTTAAATTCACACAGGACACCGGATAAGACAGGAAAGTACTCCAGATATAACAAACTGACCCTAGCCCCCCGAACATAAACACTGCAGCATAAAATACTGGAGGCTGAGACAGCAGGGTCAGGAGCACACTGTGGCCCCATCCGATGATACCCCCGGACAGGGCCAAAACAGGAAGGATATAACCCACCCACTTTGCCAAAGCACAGCCCCCACACCAACTGAGGATACTTCAACCACCAACTTTACCATCCTGAGACAAGGCCGAGTATAGCCCAAAAAAGACTCCGCCACGCCACAACCCAAGGGGGCGGCCAACCCAACAGGAAGATCACGTTCAGTACTCAACCCACTCAAGTGACGCACCCCTCCTAGGGGACGCTCGGAAGAGCACCCAGTAAGCCAGTGACTCAGCCCCTGTAATGGGTTTAGAGGCCAGAGAATCCCAGTGGAGATGAGGGAACCGGCCAGCAGAGACAGGCAAGGTGTTTTCGTTGCCTCCAGAGCCTTTCCGTTCACCTTCACACTCCTGGGCAGATAACGCCAATCATATGACCCTAACTAGAAGAGGATGAGTCTTCAGTAAAGACTAAAGGTTTGAGACGATCTGCGTCTCTCACATGGGTAGCAGACCATTACCATAAACAATGGGCTCTATAGGAGAAAGCCTGCCCTCCAGCTGTTTTGTTAGTTTAAATTCTAGGGACAAAGAGGCCGCGATTGTACCGTAGCGTACCGTGTAGGTATGGTACGCAGGGACCAATATCGGAAAAGATAGGTAGGAGCAAGCCCATGTAATGCTTTGTAGGTTAGCAAGTAAAAACTTGAACATCACCCTGCCTTAACAGGAAGCCAGGGTGTAGGAGGCTAGCACTGAGTAATATGATAGCTTTTTTGGTTCTAGTCAGCATTCACAGCGTATTTAAGCCACTAACAAATTTATTTATGCTTTATCGGGTAGCGCGGAAAGTAGAGCATTTGCAGTAGTCTAACCTTAGATGTAACAAAGCATGTTATTCATTTTTCGTGCATCATTTTTGGACAGGAAGTTATCTGATATTTTTGCAATTGGTTACATAGATGGAAAAAAGCTGTTCCTTTGAAACAAGTCTTGATATGTTCGTCAAAAGAGAGATCAGGTCCAGAGTGACGCGGAGGTCCCTTCACAGTTTTATTGAGACGACTGTAATAAAACCATCAAAGATTATATGTCAGATTTCAAACAGAAGATCTCTTTGTTTTCTGGGGAACCTTAGAACAAGCATCTCGTGTTGTTGTCGCAGTTTAAAAGTTGGAAAGTTTGCGAGCCATCCAACTTCCTTATGTCTGAAACACAGGCTGTCTAGCGAGGGCAATTTTGGGGACTTCACCGTGTTTTCATTGAAATGTACAGCTGGGTGTGTTCATCCGCAAGCAGTTGAATTAACATTATGTTTTTCGAATGACATCCCCAAGAGGTAAAATATATAGTGAAAACAATAGTGGTCCTAAAACGGAACCTTGAGGAACACCGAAATGTACAGTTGATTTGTCAGAGGACAAACCATTCACAGAGACAAACTGATATCTTTCCGACAGATAAGATCTAAACCAGGCCAGAACTTGTCCGTGTAGACCATTTTGGGTTTCCAATCTCTCCAAAAGAATGTGGTAATCGATGGTATCAAAAGCAGCACTAAGATCTAGGAGCACGAGGACAGATGCCACCTTCACAAGTGCAGTCTCAGTGCTATGATGGGGTCTAAAACCAGACTGAAGCATTTCGTATACATTGTTTGTCTTCAGGGAGGCAGTGAGTTGCTACGCAACAGCTTTTTCTAAAAGTTTTGAGAGGAATGGAAGATTCAATATAGTTTTTTTTATTTTCTGGGTCAAGGTTTGGCTTTTTCAAGGGAGGCTTTATTACTGCCACTTTTAGTGAGTTTGGTACATATCCGGTGGATAGAGAGCCGTTTATTATGTTCAACATAGGAGGGCCAAGCACAGGAAGCAGCTCTTTCAGTAGTTTAGTTGGAATAGGGTCCAGTATGCAGCTTGAAGGTTTAGAGGCCATGATTATTTTCATCATTGTGTCAAGAGATATAGTACTAAAACACTTAAGTGTCTCTCTTGATCCTAGGTCCTGGCAGAGTTGTGCAGACTGAGGACAACTGAGCTTTGGAGGAATACGCAGATTTAAAGAGGAGTCCGTAATTTGCTTTCTAATGAGCATGATCTTTTCCTCAAAGAAGTTCATTAATTTATTACTGCTGAAGTGAAAGCCATCCTCTCTTGGGGAATGCTGCTTTTTAGTTAGCTTTGCGACAGTATCAAAAATAAATTTTGTATTGTTCTTATTTTCCTCAATTAAGTTGGAAAAATAGGATGATCGAGCAGCAGTGAGGGCTCTTCGATACTGCACGGTACTGTCTTTCCAAGCTAGAAGACTTCCAGTTTGGTGTGGCGCCATTTCCGTTCCAATGTTCTGGAAGCTTGCTTCAGAGTTCGGGTATTTTCTGTATACCAGTTTCTTATGATAAATGTTTTTAGTTTTTAGGGTTCCAATGCATCTAGGGTATTGCGCAAGGTTAAATTGAGTTCCTCAGTTGGGTGGTTAACTGATTTTTGTCCTCTGACATCCTTGGGTAGGCAGAGGGAGTCTGGAAGGGCATCAAGGAATCTTTGGGTTGTCTGAGAATTTATAGCACGACTTTTGATGCTCCTTGGTTGGGGTCTGAGCAGATTATTTGTTGCGATTGCAAACGTAATACAATGGTGGTCCGATAGACCAGGATTATGAGGAAAAACATTAAGATCCACAACATTTATTCCACGGGACAATACTAGGTCCAGAGTAAGACTGTGGCAATGAGTAGGTCCGGAGACATGTTGGACAAAACCCACTGAGTCGATGATGGCTCCGAAAGCCTTTTGGAGTGGGTCTGTGAACTTTTCCATGTGAATATTAATATCACCAAAAATTWGAATATTATCTGCTATGACTACAAGGTCCGATAGGAATTCAGGGAACTAAYTGGATAACGCTGTATATGTCCCAGGAGGCCTGTAAACAGTACCTATAAAAAGTGATGGAGTAGGCTGCATAGATTTCATGACTAGAAGCTCAAAAGACGAAAACGTCATTTTATTTTTGGTAAATTTAAATTTGTTATCGTAAATGTTAGCAACACCTCCGCCTTTGCGGGATGCATGGGGGATATGGCCACTAGTGTAACCAGGGGGTGAGGCCTCATTTAACACAGTAAATTCATCAGGCCAATCACATCAAGATTATGATCAGTGATAAGTTAATTGACTATAACTGCCTTTGAAGTGAGGGATCTAACATTAAGTAGCCCTATTTTGAGATGTGAGGTATCACGATCTCTTTCAATAATGGCAGGAATGGAGGAGGTCTTTATTCTAGTGAGATTGCTAAGGCGAACACCGCCATGTTTAGTTTTGCCCAACCTAGGTCGAGGCACAGGCACGGTCTCAATGGGGATAGCTGAGCTGACTACACTGACTGTGCTAGTGGCAGACTACACTAAGCTGGCAGGCTGGCTAACAGCCTGAGCCTGGCCTGCACCCTATTTCYTTGTGGAGCTAGAGGAGTTAGAGCCCTGTCTATGTAGGTAGATAAGATGAGAGCACCCCTCCAGCTAGGATGGAGTCCGTCACTCCTCAGCAGGCCAGGCTTGGTCCTGTTTGTGGGTGAGTCCCAGAAAGAGGGCCAATTATCTACAAATTCTATCTTTTGGGAGGGGCAGAAAACAGTTTTCAACCAGCGATTGAGTTGTGAGACACTGCTGTAGAGCTCATCACTCCCCCTAACTAATTCTCGGGCCGACTCTTTTCTCTGTATACATCAATGATGTCGCTTTTGCTGCTGGAGATTCTCTGATCCACCTCTTCTGTATAKTTCTGGCCCTTCTTTGGACACTGTGTTAACAAACCTCCAGACGAGCTTCTATGCCATACAACACTCCATCCGTGGCCACCAACTGCTCTTAAATGCTAGTAAAACTAAATGCACGCTCTTCAACCGATCGCTGCCCYCACCCGCCCGACTGTCTAGCATCACTACTCTGGACGGTTCTGACTTAGAATATGTGGACAACTACAAATACCTAGGTGTCTGGCCAGACTGTAAACTCTCCTTCCAGACTCACATTAAGCATCTCCAATCCAAAATTAAATCTAGAATCTACTTCCTATTTCGCAACAAAGCATCCTTCATTCATGCTGCCAAACATACCCTCGTAAAACTGACAATCCTACCGATCCTCGACTTCGGTGATGTCATTTACAAAATAGCCTCCAACACTCTACTCAGCAAATTAGATGTAGTCTATCACAGTGCCATCCGCTTTGTCACCAAAGCCCRATATACTACCCACCACTGCGACCTGTATGCTCTGGTTGGCTGGCCCTCGCTTCATATTCGTTGTCAAACCCACTGGCTCCAGGTCATCTATAAGTCTTTGCTAGGTAAAGCCCCGCCTTATCTCAGCTCACTGGTCACCATACCAGCACCCCGCCATTGTATGCGCTCCAGCAGGTATATTTCACTGGTCACCCCAAAGCCAACACCTCCTTTGGCTGCGATTTTTCTATTGTGTTATTGTCTGTACGCTTGTTTATCCCATGTGTAACTCTGTGTTGTTTGTGTCGCACTGCTTTGCTCTATCTTGGCCAGGTCGAAGAACWTGTTCTCAACTGGCCTACCTGGTTAAATAAAGGTGWAATAAAAATAATAAAGATTCAATAAAATTACAAATTAAAAAGTATCTGGGCTGTCATCCAGTGCTCCTTCGGGTGGACTCTGCTGTGCTGAGACAGCGAAAGAGGACAGCAGAGTGAAGAGACACATGCTGTTACCTGCAGCTTCTTGATACCTGCAGAGCAACCTCCTCCAGCCATAAGCCACTGAATACGGTCCCCACGCTACATCCTGCTGCCTCTCTCAGGGCTCTCAACCTATTTTCCCTCAGATTAACACCATTAGTTCAGTTATTAATCATGCTGTACTGTAGCAGCAGTGGGGAGGTAGAAGGAGAGCAATTTGTGTAAGTCATCTTGGTTCAACGAATGAATTCACTATCACACACCAAAAACAAATGGGCACAATCTTTGGAATAGGGATCATAACCTCATCATAAGCCATCATTACTGGCATAGAGATGACTGAATCGAGCTCACTCATTGCTGCTACGATGCATCTCTTTTCTCTGGCTTTATTGAGATCAAGACATGCATTTTGTCAACCTCTCATTTGTGTATGGTGGTAATTTCCAGGAGGCATGTGATTATGTTAACTTCTGCTTAAGTGGATGGGTTATTGGTACAGATTACCGTCATTTAAGTCTTAATTACAGCTCAAATGACTGGGAGTCCCACAGCGCAAGAGGGACTGAATGAATGAAGAAGGAATATTTGCAATCAAAGCTTGTGTTCAAGATGATATTCATTTTAAAGCAATTTACTGTATGAAGAAAGGGCTATTTTTAAACAGAGAATATTAAAATGGTAGTTTTGAAGATATACTCTACAGTAAAGGGTTTATCCTTTGAAGGTGAATGACCTGAAACTCAGGACTCGGGAGCTTAATCTGAAGAGTGTGCTCTTTGTGCAGATTGTGACTGCACTGTGGCATTGTTTCTGTAAAAAGAGGTTAAGCACATCAATTGTAGGCTACGAAAGTATTTGTGACTGTACAGTATTTTTGTGGGCAGATACTGGCTAGTGTGTGTGCGTATGCTTGCATGTGTGTGTGTGTGTGTGTGTGTGTGGGCTCTCTTCAGTGCTGGCAGTGTACTCCTGTGACAGATGTGGCCCTCCCTCCAGCACCTTCTCTCCAAATATGGATACAGTAGAGAGAGTGAAGGGATGTGAGAGAGAGAAAAAAGAGTTAAGAGGTAAAAATAGAGGGATACAGTAGAGAGACAGATGGAGAGATGATGCTGCAGTGTGTTAGGAGGAAGAGAGGTGCATTAGATTGAGAGATCTCAGGACTACCCTGTTTTTAAATCCATATTTTCCTTCCCTGATCTCATCTTTCTTTCACAGTGCATATTTTCTGTAACTTCTCATATGGTCAGTGCATTCTAAGACCTGATTTAACAGGATTGCGGGCTCATGGTGGGTTTGATCCCGCCYTTGTTCTAGAAATTGGAGTAATTACGTAAGTGCTCTGTGGGACTGGGTAAATCCTCACATCCGCTGGGGTCATGACCCTGCGCTCTCAGGGACTGGGTCTGGAGTTGATGTAGAGTAGGCCTTAATATGTCTGGGATACAGATCATTTCATGACACTTGAAGTGACACATTAAACAGATATACTTGTACTATTGCTATTTCTACTGTTTCCTGTCAGATCGTTCTCCCTCGTTGACACAGGGGGCAGTAAAGCTGAATAGTGGAGAAGGATTCACTCCAACATCATTCTAAGTAGGAGTAAGTGTTATTGTGCTGCAACACCGCTCGATCCCAGAGCAGTTCAATTTGGTCAAAGGTATGGAACTCTTGTGCTTTCTAAGCTTCGCACTCTGCTCTGCAATCCCTGCTGAGAGTTTACATGTTTGAACATCAGGAGACKAAAAATAATGGCTCCGTTCAGTGCTGAGGACATCTCCTTGGAGAGAGCAGCTTTCAACAATCCTCTCGTAGTGACTCATTCACTAAGCTACATTCAAATGGACGTCAGAAACGACACCATCACACGATTAGATTATGCCTGCACACTTCAAGTTGAGCGTGTGCTTTAAAACATAAATAAATAGCAAAGGCAATGTTTTACATTAGCAGCCCTTGTGGTATTGAATTATTCACACCCTAATAGCCATTTACACTCATATCTGGCATAGTCCACTGGTATATCAACACCAGTTAACAGCATCTTCTTCTCAAAGGCCTTCCGGTGTAACGGGACATCCTTGCCTGTGTGTTTTTCTTAAAGAATGAAACAGTAGTCCTTGTCTGGGGGATCAGTTACAAGGTCAGAGACAGGTGATGTAGCCCTGCCTGCAGAGTAAGAGGATGCTGCAGGGGGGAAACCACAGTAGCCTACTGTAGAGGTGAGGTGAGCCTTGCTGAGCTGAATTGAGCTGAGGAGGTGGCAGAACTCCCCGTACTCCACTGGTGTCCTATTGCGCCGATACGGGAAGAGGTGACCTCAGGTGAACCTAGATTTGTCCTAAAGCCAAGCACAATGAGGAAGGGAGTACAGGGGAGCAGGGGGACGTTTGGTACCTGACAGCATTTTGGAGGTGACTGAATAATCTCCTGACCTTTACTTCGGGCCGTCTGAGAGAGCAGCAATCCTGTGATGAGATTCAGCACCACATGTTGTAGCAGCATGAGACACAGCCCTTAGAAGATGAGATGGAAGAGAGAGGGCAGTGTTCACAGACACTTAGCACCGCCTGAATACACTCATGGCCCACTCAGCAGAACCATTGTCTTTTCTCTGTGAAACACCGCTAGTTCTGTCTGGTACCACATCCTGCCATCTATCCACCAGCCTGGCTCTGGGGTTAGGGACAGTTCCACAGGCCCAGGGCTGAGCCGCCATCCTGCCCAACTGGGGAGGTGAGGAGACAAGCTGGCTATTAGCAGCAGATGGTACTGCTACACACCTACACAAGGAGAGAACAAGGTGGGAGTGGAGACACATATATGTGATAACACCGGCACCAACACACTATTCCCATTTACACCTCCTTTTCTTCCTCCTTCTATTCTCAGAGCTGCCGATGAAGGAAGCGACCAGCTGTATTATTTCAGCTCTATGACTCTTGGAAATGTAACCAGCATTTTGGGCCTCCCTTGAATTTTTCTGTTTTCAACTCATTCTGCTGTGTCAAACATTTGTCTATTTGCTTGGTTTTGCATTGCTACACCTGCTTCCAACTCTGGCTTTATAGTCATCTCTTGGCTGCACAGTGAACTGAAGGGATTGGAATGGATTGCTTTAATCTGGATAACAGTAGAGGAGGTCAGGGATGAGCATAGACATGTAATACAGTAATTAGCCCTAATTATTAAAGCAACATCCAACTCCGATAGCTTGTCCTGAAAACCTCTTCCCTCAACAGAATGCTCCTCTAAGAGATGAACAATACTATACACTGAGTATACCAAACATTAGGAACACCCTTACTTAAGGCAAAAACAGAAGTAGGGTGGTTGGTCAGAGTGGATGGGTAGGTGTATAAAGTGAYCATCTAACATCCCAAAGGTTAGCTAATTAGCAACTGCTTACTGCTTTTTAGCTACTTTACAACTACATAGCATGTTAGCTAACCCTTCCCCTAACCTTAACCCTAACCTTAACCCCAACCTTAACCTCTCACCCTTAGCCTAGCTAACGTTAGCCACCTTGGAATTCATAACATATCATACCAAATGGATGATGGACATCCACAAATGAATTCACAACTTACGAAACACAGCATATCATATAACTAGACTACTGCAATGCTCTACTTTCCGGCTACCCGGATAAAGCACTAAATAAATTTCCGTTAGTGCTAAATACAGCTGTTAGAATCCTGACTAGAACCAAAAAAAAGTATCATATTACTCCAGTGCTAGCCTCCCTACACTGGCTTCCTGTTAAGGCAAGGGCTGATTTCAAGGTTTTACTGCTAACCTACAAAGCATTACATGGGCTTGCTCCTACCTATCTTTCCGATTTGGTCCTGCCGTACATACCTACACGTACGCTACGGTCATAATTGTCCCTAGAATTTCTAAGCAAACAGCTGGAGGCAGGGCTTTCTCCTATAGAGCTCACTTTTTATGGAATGGTCTGCCTACCCATGTGAGAGACGCAGACTCTCTTATTCGTATTTATGCTGCAGTAGTGTATGTGTCGGAGGGCTAGGGTCAGTTTGTTATATCTGGAGTACTTCTCCTGTCTTATCCGGTGTCCTGTGTGAATTTAAGTATGCTCTCTCTAATTCTCTCTTTCTCTCTATCTTTCTCTCTCTCGGAGGACCTGAGCCCTAGGACCATGCCTCAGGACGACCTGACATGATGACTCCTTGCTGTCCCRAGTCCACCTGGCCGTGCTGCTTATCCAGTTTCTGTTCTGCCTGCGGCTATGGAACCCTGACCTGTTCACCGGACGTGCTACCTGTCCCAGACCTGCTGTTTTCAACTCTCTAGAGACRGCAGGAGCGGTAGAGATACTCTTAATGATCGGCTATGAAAAGCCAACTGACATTTACTCCTGAGGTGCTGACTTGCTGCACCCTCGACAACTACTGTGATTATTATTATTTGACCATGCTGGTCATTTATGAACATTTGAACATCTTGGCCATGTTCTGTTATAATCTCCACCCGGCACAACCAGAAGAGGACTGGCCACCCCTCATAGCCTGGTTCCTCTCTAGGTTTCGTCCTAGGTTTTGGCCTTTCTAGGGAGTTTTTCCTAGCCACTGTGCTTCTACACCTGCATTGCTTGCTGTTTGGGGTTTTAGGCTGGGTTTCTGTACAGCACTTTGAGATAATAGCTGATGTAAGAAGGGCTATAAAAAATTAATTTGATTTGATATAAGTGTTCCAAATGTATATTCATGATGTTACAGGTTGCTTTTTAAAATAAAAAATGCATATGTTCCATAGATTTTAAATGCTACAAGCCAAAATGCTTTTGTAAAAAGCACTGCTGGTACTACACCAGCCAGCATCCATAAGCTATCTGGACTGGATCCTGGTCAGGGGGAGCCGTTAAGCCATATGGCACAAAAGTCCCATGCCTTTGGGCACCAATGTTGTCAAGCACTGACTGATGATGTCACAGTGCTGAGCAGAGCACTATGCAGTGCAGAGAAATGCATAAAGAATAAGATCCAATACCAAGACTCTCTAGTAAACAGCAGGAGATTACGGCATGATGTGAACTAACACATTTGATGCACTGTCTGGGGTTAGGCTAAATCAAATGCCGTGCGCCAGAGCTTGATGATGTACTTAGTGGTTGGCTTTCATATAAAAGAAGATGGCTTTATTATGGGAAATGGCTATATCAACTTGCTGTAAAAATGATTATATGCAGTACTTTTAAATTTTTTTAATGAAAAACATTTTTGAATCCACATTAAAAGGCTAGTTGAGAACAAGCACGCTCTTTTTTGAGAGTTTACCTTCCAATTCCCTACACAGGTTAGTATTTGATAAAAGGACATTGTGCAATTGGGCCTGTTTGAGTTTACAGTAATAACTACTATTCAGGTCCTGATTGTGCTCTCCTCTGGTCCTCCTGGGTTTATACTCCACTCTCTCTCCTCTGGCCCTTCTGGGTTTGAACTCCACTC
The DNA here is from genome assembly GCF_002910315.2 of Salvelinus sp. IW2-2015. Classification (NCBI taxonomy): domain Eukaryota; kingdom Metazoa; phylum Chordata; class Actinopteri; order Salmoniformes; family Salmonidae; genus Salvelinus; species Salvelinus sp. IW2-2015. The sequence continues at coordinate 98,840 of NW_019957557.1, forward strand.
TCGCTCTCCTCTGGCCCTTCTGGGTTTGACCTCCACTCTCGCTCTCCTCTGGCCCTTCTGGGTTTGACCTCCACTCTCGCTCTCATCTGTCTCCCTGCTGGGTTGACCTCCACTCTCGCTCTCTTCTGCCCTTCTGGGTTTGACCTCCACCTCTCGCTCTCTCTGGCCCTTCTGGTTTGACCGCCACTCTCTCCTCTGGCCCTTCTGGGTTTGACTCCACTCTCCTCTGCCCTTCTAGGTTTGACCTCCACTCTCTCGCTCCTCTGGCCTTCTGGGTTTGACCTCCACTCTCGCTCTCCTCTGTCCTTCTGGGTTTGACCTCCACTCTCGCTCTCTTCTGGCCCTTCTGGGTTTGACCGCCACTCTCCTCTGGCCCTTCTAGGTTTGACCTCCACTCTCCTCTGGCCCTTCTGGAATTGACCTCCACTCTCCTCTGGCCCTTCTGGGTTTGATCTCCACTCGCTCGCTCCTCTGGCCCTTCTGGGTTTGACCTCCACTCGCTCTCCTCTGGCCCTTCTGGTTTTGACCTCCACTCTCTGTCCCTCTGGTCGGGGACAGGAGCTGCCTCTGGCATGTGTTCTGTGTTCTTCTCACCCTCCGTGTTGGCTTGGGACGCTCAAAGGGGTGCGAGGAACAGCAGTAGATTATTAGCAGCCTACAGGCCGGCAGGGGTGACGGACTGGCTGCCTGGGGGCTCCGTTAGCAGGCTACAGGCCAGCAGGGGTGACGGACTGGCTGCCTGGGGGCTCCGTTAGCAGCCTACAGGCCGGCAGGGGTGACGGACTGGCTGCCTGGGGGCTTCGTTAGCAGGCTCCAGCCCCGAGGCGGTCCATTTTTGGTTCAAGTGTCAACGTCAGCTGCCCTCTGAGAGATGACACCTGAGTGTCTCACAACCAGTCTAAATCAATCTACATCTCTAGATTGATCTAAATACTGTACTTCAAAGATAAATCTGTGTTAGTGTATATAATACCAGAACCATTCTGTACCTTTAGGCTCAGTGGGGATTTCCATGTTAACCGTGGCCAAGCCTTTTCAAACAGGCCTTTGTGCAGACAGTCGATTAGGAGCTCTTTGGTAAACAGCTGATGAGGAGAGGCTATTTTAAATCTGGGCACACAGACAGATGGTGGGGTCCTCCCAGCAATGCCCACCTGTGTGAATTATCCAAGGTGACTGGCTTGGTTTAGTTCTCTAATCACACACATCCTAAGCACAGTTCAGCCTTGGCCAATTAGCACGCGGCACCCTGGGACACAGACTCTCATCAATAAACCATTACCACATTATTTATAATTAAAATTAAACATTCATGCCTCAAAGACAAACATTGGGGACAGTTATAGGCTACCACCTTAATCCATCCACAACACGCTGCGATGGACGAAAGCATTGACTTTGAGGGACAATTTCAGGACAAGCAATGCAATTTGGGTTTACCTTCATTTCAATATTTACTAAATCGCCAGGCTAAGTAATGCAGTAATTATGACAGCCATTGCGTTAGGAAGTCTCAAAAGCCTGCAGAAGCACATTTGTTTACTTTGCATTCATTCAGCATTTCTTTGGCTGCTCAGCCTAGCAGCCAGTCACCGTCTGGGGCTCTCTGCTTCAGTCAAACACATCATAAAAGCAGGCAAGCTAAAAACAGCTAATGACGATGGAGGAGACACTCCACACCACAGTTATAAAGTCTCAGGTATGGAACATCCTCAAAAGGAGTATCCATACAGACACATACAAGCTAGATAACCGGTGAGCCATACATGTGTAAAGCATCACCCTACTTAGTGTGCACATGCATCACCCTACTTAGTGTGCACATGCATCACCCTACTTAGTGTGCACATGCATCACCCTACTTAGTGTGCACATGACTGGAAACAGAGCAATATGGCAAGCCTGGTTTGAGGCACATAGTTAATGTAATTAACCGTGTGCGTGTGTGTGTGTTTGTGTGTGTGTGTGTGTGTGTGTGTGTGGCAGAGGTAACTTTCTAGAGTTCACTGGGATGTTGCTGCTCTTCTTTGGTGGATAGAGCATGCATGCATGTCAGACTCTTCGATGAGTACCCGGCGCCTAAAATAAATGCCTCGTCATATGGCCCAGGAGACTGCCCTGATGGTGCTGTGAAGACGCCCTGCAGGCAGGGACCCACTGGAGACTCCTGACAGACATCTACCCAATTAACATTCAGCGTACAGCCCAATGCTACAGGCAGCCAACACTTTCAAAGCAACATGATTTCCATCAACATCAAGGAGAGGTACTCCAACTGTGGTGCCACTACCAACAACAGAAGGACACCATGCATGTCCAGACATGTTAGCATCCACAGCTTGGAAATTGTGTTTTGAAACCTGAGGTCGAGAATCAATGCTTTCTGAACAAACAATTCTGGACAAATTGAGATTATTCCTGCGACAAAATGTGTAATTTATTTTATTTTGTAATTGTGTTCTGACTTGCAGATCAAACTGAGGGGGAGAGAAGCACGTGCACTATATACCTGAACTTGTCTGGACCCTCAGTAGCAGTGCCAAGGAGAGGTCTATGCCAGGCTCAGAAAAACAGAACACTGACGCAAAGCTGACTGGCCCGGAACCACTCCTGGCTTCTCACAGCTTCACATCCCATAATGACTGTGAAAARGCTCCGTCACCTTTCGTGAGTCACACATGGTGTCAAAGKTTTTAGGACGTCACTCCCAGGCATCAGTGCGTATCACATGGATTAGGGCAACTAGTGAAGAAACGCAAGAGGCAGGACAAATAGCAGCAACGTTTGTTCTGTCTGTTGTTCAGAGTGTCTGCAAGCTCAAACATGTCCACACTCAGGATTTTCTGTTGAACATAAAAGTTATCTGAGGTAGAGAGATTGGGAGTTTGTTTTGCTACAGTGAATGAAAAGCAGTGGTGGTCGGTGCCATTTAAGATGAGGGAGGATGATAGAAATAAGGCCATGCTCATACATTTTTCTATTACAGCATATTGGATGACTGTCATTCATATTCCATTCACCCAGTTTAATGTAACATCCATAGGTTTAGGCTACTACTTGATACTTGAATTTTCCCTATACCCATCACGAGGTTGCTACAACCTAGCCTATGAATGAACGTTTACAATGTAGGTGCACAGGTCGAGAGAAATTTTAGTAATCAAGGTGACAGACATTGACACATTCAATACCGCCTTGCATACTCTTGCTTGCATCTGGCTGATCTAGGGTYTAATCATTAGTCCAACAGTTACAAACAAGAGTTTATACTGGACAAATGCAGGTATGTTTGAACACCAAGGTACACCTGTTTCATTCCGTTTGCTTCAGTTTAAAAAAAAATACATTTTTCAATAGAATTGGCGGAATGTATACACCCTGATCACTCGCAAACACATTTCACTTTCATAGCAGCCACATACAAACAGCTTGTATAATTTCTTCTCACATATACACGCTCTCCTCGTCTCACTTTTTCCCCCTTTTCCCTTCGCACAACAGAGCTGTCTGTGACTAAGCCAAACCTTCATATTATAACTGCTAACTACTACACACAGCCTACATCATTGTCACCATATTAAKGTCATAGTCAACATAGCTACTAGAATTAACGTGTTAGTAAACCTGCTACAATCATGCAGTACAGTCAGCAGCAAGCAGTTTAGTAGTTACACCGGTGGGCCTCTGGCAATAAATGAATACAACCAAAAGCTTACCTTGACTTGGAAGAGTTCCAGTGTTCGATATCCATAGCCTGCTAGCTAACATAGCCTCCTTCTCTTTTTGAGCCGGTTGTTTGAGTAGGCTCAACTAACTAACTGCCTTCACTAGCTAAGTAAGTGAAGGTTTAAAAAAAATCTATTTCTCTCTCTTGCTTCTCCTTAATTTTTTAAAGAAATTAAATGGTTTAAACTGTTCAACTATTATAACTATTCTCTTTCTCTCTGAGTCAACTACTCACTACATTTTATGCACTGCAGTGCTAGCTAGCTGTAGCTTATGCTTTCAGTACGAGATTCATTCTTTGATTGGGTGGACAACGTCAGTTCATGCTGCAAGAGCTCTGATAGGTTGGAGGATGTCCTCTGGAAGTTGTCATAATTAATGTCTATGAAAGGGACCCATGAGCCTRCTAGGTTTTGTATAGAAGTCAATGTACCCAGAGGAGGACGGAAACTCAGACTACACCATGGTGCTACCCTACAGAGTGCTGTTGAGGCTACTGTAGACCTTCATTGTAAAACAGTGTGTTTTAATCAATTATTTGGTGATGTGATTATATTTAGTATAGTTTTGTCTAAACTTTTTAAGTTTCACTATTTWTWWWWWWAATGAAAATCACTGAGCAGGACAGTCCTCCCCTTCTTCCTCTGAGGAACCTCCACTGAAAAAAGTATGGCTGGCATATTTTGATAGCTGTATTGATGATAAACAGTACCACAGTTCTATAGTTCAAATCCAATGGATTTTTATGAGCTTATTTACTCAACATCCTGCCATTTCTTGCTTATTAATGCATAGGCTATTAAAGGGCATGTACTAAATMATGGGGATGAAGCTGTAACAAAGCCAGCATATCATTATTCACACTTCACAAAGCCCATCACAGGTAGCTTTCATGTGTACAGCATGTCCTTGTTTTGTAGGTATCCAGCTGCTACAACTCTGTATTTTATCACTTAGGTTCACATCCATTACATTTGACTAAGGTACAATGTGACCTTAACAGGAATGAGGATAGAATATTTAAAGGGAGATCTTCAACTGTTCCCCATCGTGCCAATTATTTTGCCCCTTTTCTGTAATAGCCTTGCCACTGTTCTCTTTCTCACCTCCCTCCCTCTCTCTATTCCTCACACACACAAGCACAAACGCACACATACACAATTTGAGAGTAGAATTTTAACATGATTAAAGGTTAAACAAATAATAGATGGGATCATGAAGGTGTCTTCACCTCAGACATTACTGTAAAATAGAATAAACGKAAACTCTGATATGTACATATAAAAGTACACCCACATTTTAAAAAGTCCATTAAAATGGCTGAATAGAACCCTTGGATCCTGTAATTAATTTATTTTTGAATTGAAAAGGGGAGAAACATAACAATTCAATGATGGTGACATTTTTTGTGGAGCCACGCTATCATGTTTTGTGACTGGTGAGTCAGTAATGAAATTAATATGTCACCTTTGCTTCAACCAAAATCGAGCCAAGCTAATTGACAGCTCATGTAACAACAAACCATGGAACTGCATTGGCCAATGATTCCGGAAGCGTCCACAAATCTGTGGAATATGTTTATTATCAATCAATACATTTGATTTGATTTGAATTATTAGGATCCCGATTAGCCGATGCCAATGGCGACAGCAATTCTTACTGAGGTCTGACACATAACGAAAAGATATTACAGACAAAATACTTTACAATTTACATACAGTACCACTCAAAAGTTTGGACATACGTACTCATTCAAGGCTTTTTCTTTATTTTGACTATTTTCTACAATGTAGAATAATAGTGAAGACATCAAAAATATGAAATAACACATATGGAATCATGTAGTAACCCAAAAAGTGTTAAACAAATCAAAATATATTTTAGATTCTTGCTTTTCCTTCAATCTGTGGTCCAACTCATCCCAAACCATCTCAATTGGGTAGAGGTCGATGAAAGATGGAGTTGAATTTGTCTTTCTGCCCATAATTTCATTTAAAATACTTAGTTTTTTTGCCATCATTCATTGATCTTAATCATATAGTTTCTTCTTCTTTTTGTGGATTTTAGTCATATACTTTCTCAATTTGCAGTGAGTCAGCCAGTCACACAGTATGTGCAGCCAGACTTATTAGCCACTCCTTTTGCCCCATCTCTTTCAACCATACAGAGGTGCATGTTTATCAATAATTAGAAGAAGCAATTTCATAAATTCATCAAGTGCAGTGTCTGGATGCTCCTTTTATTAATCACATCAGACCAACAAATATGATTAACATCATTGACATAAGAGTCACAGCAAAATCTTTTGTATGATCTCTTATACACTATTTTTAGAACTTTGTCTTTCRTGGATATAGCCACTATATTGTGAAAACTGCATCCAATGGGTACGGATACAGCTTTAGATCAAAGTTCTACACTATTAGTAAAAATGTTATCAATACATGTGGATGATATTGTTCCTGAAAATCTGTCAATATTCATGTCCCCAAGAAAGTAGACCTCTCTGTTTACATCACATACACTATCAAGCATTTCACACATATTATTTAGATACTGACTGTTAGAACTATAGCAACACCCCAAAATAATAGGCTTCAGATGAGGCAGGTGAACCTGCTACCACAACACTTCAATAACATTGGCATGAGATCTTCTCTAAGCATTACAGGGATCTGAAAATATACAGCAGCACCTCCCCCATAAGCATTCCTGTCTCTTCTATAATGTTATATCCTTGTATTGCTACTGCTGTATCATCAAAGGAATTATCTAAGTGAGTCTCAGAAATGGCTCAAATATTCATGTCATCTGATGTTAGCAAGTTATTGATTTCATTAACCTTATTTCTAAGGTTACATATATTAATATGGGCTATTTTCAGCTCTTTCTTATATAGCTTATCAGAGATTGACCTAATATGGAAAAGAGCAAACCAAGCAAGAGAAAAAACAAACATTCAGCAGTCCATTAATCAGTGTGTGTAAGTCTGTGTGTGTGCTGCGGGGTTGAAGCTACAAACCCATAGGCTTGGCTCTCTCATACTATCCAGGCTTTTGGGACAGAGGGTCCACAATGAGCCTGTTATAGTGGATGTCCTGACATAATCTGGCAGCGTTCATGGCTGGGATAAGTTCTTTCTCCTCTGGCGCACAGCTTCAGGATAGTCCTCATTTAGGAAGATGTACGTTCCTCTCAAGTTCTTGGCTCTTTCCAGAACAGGTACAGTACCTTGTCCTTGAACCTCAGGAACTTGACCACTATCGGCCTGGGCCTGTCACCTGGGCCTGTCACCTGGGCTAGTGGGTTTTCCAGTCATGTGGGCGCACTCCATCTAAATCATCCCATCTTAAGTTTCTCCGAGATATATTCCCTCACTTTGTCCTCAGACTCCGTCCTGGTCTCATGTGGAGATTCTGCAATTCTGTCCACAAAGTTGTTGTTCCGCCTTGATTGTCCCTCGACATAATTAGATTTTTCCGTCATTGTTATCATGGACTCACATACAGAACTGATGTCCTCTCTCAATGACTTACAGATTGCTGTCATCTTGCCGTTCTCCTATTTAAACTCATCGAGCTGACGCTGGGAGAACTGRAAACTGTRCAGGTCCTGGACCTCTCTGGTCAGGTCCTCCATTATTTTATTAGTTGACTCCACCAGTATTTGGACACAACACTTGAAGCTATTTTCTTGTTGTTGTAAGAACAATTTCTGTTCGTTRAAAAGATCCTTCACCTGTGATGGAGAGACACCACTGTCCTCAACGGTGCTCCCACCAGCTTTGGTCTTTGTCATGGTAGCAACTTAGTCTACACTGTTACTCCTCGCAGTTCCAGACAGGGCAGGTTGCAGGGAAGATGTAAACAGCAACAKACAGCAGGGATCTAGGGTAGCTAGATAGTAACCAAACTTTTTCAATAGGAACACTTTTTCAAAGACTTTCAACATTTTCCAAAACAACAAACCAAGCTCTCCTTCATTCCGCGTTCAACAGTTAAGTGACGATTCACTGAATGGTTTTCAACCAAATTTTCCGACTTAATCCAACTGTATAAAAGCATTGCTAATAACATGAAGGGACAAAGCCATACATTAACATTGGATACTTGTGGTATTGGATGAGGTATGTGAAGTTAGGTACAGGTCTATTATTCACTTGGGAGCCATTAAAGAGGGTTACTTGCAGGCCGACTGCTTCTCAGTGTGGGGCTATGCTGGAGTCATTTGTGGGTTGTGTGGAGTGAGGAGAGCCGGGCCCACTGTGTGGCTGTGGAAGAGTCAGGACCAGAGGCTGGATAATGAGTCCGGTTGGATCATTAGGGCACTGAGACGTGCGCACACTGAGACGTGTGCACACGAAGAACCATACATCAAAGCTTCCARGGAGAAATGGCTCCACAAATCTCCTTTGACCACAATGTAAAAGTCTTACACAAAAGAGATGTTAACAAAAGTTAACATATGCTTCAGCCATACAGTACTCTGGGGACATAGGAGTTGTCTGACATCACTACTCATATGATATCTGGATTAGATATACTGTAAATMATCTTCAACATTCCCTTGAATTGACACGGACTTCACCTTAATTATACTTTAATTCAAACCGATTGTAGGGAAGTTTAACATCCTCATTTGTTAAATTGAGACGTTGTGGAATTTTGTATAAATCCCCAAATTCCTTGCCCTCCAATACAGTCCTGGAGCTTGCCATTGTTGGATAGAGCAGCAGGGGTTGCTGATATGTGAGTGGGTTTGCTGCAGACAAGATGGACTCTGACAGCTCTGCTCCAGCACTGCTGGATCACTACACTGCTGGATCACTACACTGTTGGATCAAGAGCCAGACTACCGCACATATGGGGAGGGGTACAGAGGAGAGAGAGGGAGAGGTGTAGTGTGTGCTGTGTTTTTAGGGTGGAATGTGTGTTGGTGGTTTTCTGAGGGGATATTCCAGGCCTCAGGTTTAAAAGAGGCTGGCAACTGTACCGTGTATATCGCCCCCCCCACATTCTGAGATGAAGGAACCATTTTACTGAGGATGGTTTAAGTCCACACAGCCATCAAACGTCAGTCCCCAGGGCTCAGGTCGGCGAGTCAGCAGGCAGGACAGGGGTCATTCTAAATGGACATGCACAAACAAATGGTCAAAGCTCTGGAGCCCCAGCCCATGATGAGCCTGCCTTTCAAAGCAGTGCTTAGTGCTCCCAGAGCTCAGGGTTTAGAAGCTCTCTGAGGACCCAGACTGGAAGAAAGAATCTCAGAGAGAGTGAGTCACCACACAAGGCTCTGCTATTCTCTCCTCTTAATGATGACTCATACCTAACCCATACCAAGATATTACAAGATTGTGTCTAGTTTACTTGCAAACAGGTAAGAAATGGCATGTTGTCACTACTGAATTGACAATGCGTCCTCTCAAGGTCTTGATAAAGGGAGGGGTCCGCACACGGAATATTGCTTTGTCATAGTATGTTATTAACCCTGCACCTGTGTTCTCAAGTGTGGGATGTATATATKTTTTTTCTTTCAAGYTCTTCTRAAAGGTCTTGAACAGTCATTCTGAAAAGTACTTTTCTTAGTGATGGAAACCGAGGCTTTTTGAAGGCTTCAGAGCTTTCACCAAATTGTGCCAAAAAATGGTTCATTATTCATGATCCATTATCAGTTCACAATGCGCATTAGTGACATCTGCTGGTCAGTGTGTGATTGTCAGAGACTTATTTTTCTCCACTATTTTCGTCAAAACACGGTGACACTGCGGTAAGTCGTTGGCTTTAGTASCCTATAATCAGTTGAAATACCAGGTTTGAATCTTACATAATGCTTCTATTTTTTGCATTCAAGTTTACTATTTTTCAAAAACTACATCTGGCATTATTTAGGATGCATAATACAGAAGCTTATGCTATACTAAATAAAACCAAATATTTGAACAGCTGGTTTTATATAAAACTATTTTATAAATAGTGCTCCTTCAACAGGATTCGACCTACAGTAGTACCCTCACGTCCCATAGTGCCCCACACTACCTGCTAAGTGACTGGTCAGGTGAAACTACACTGAACAAAATTATGAATGCAAACATGTAAAGTGTTGGTCCTATTTTTCATGAGCTGAAATAAAAGATCCCTGAAAACGCACAAAAAAGCTTATTTCTCTCAAATGTTGTGCACAAATTTGTTTACATCTGTGTTAGTGAGCATTTCTCCTTTGCCAAGATGATGCATCCACCAAACAGGTGTGGCATATCAAGAAGCTGATTAAATGTAATTACCATTACACAGGTGCACTTTGTGCTGGGGACAATAAAAGGCCACTCTAAAATGTGCAGTTTTGTCACACAACACAATGCCACAGATTCCTCAAGTTTTGAAGGGGCATGCAATTGGCATGCTGACTGCAGGAATGTCCACCAGAGCTGTTGCCAGAGAATTTTATGTTAATTACGTCCAACCGGCCTCACAACGGCAGACCACGTCTTTGGCTTCGTGTGGGCGAGCGGTTTGCTGATGTCAACGTTGTGAAAAGAGGGCCAGCATCCCAGAGTCGCCTCTTCACTGTTGATGTTGAGACTGGTGTTTTGCAGGTACTATTTCATGAAGCTGCCAATTGAGGACTTGTGAGGCATCTGTTTCTCAAACTAGACACTCTAATGTACTTGTCCTCTTTCTCAGTTGTGCACCGGGGTCTCCCACTCCTCTTTCTATTCTGGTTAGAGCCAGTTTGCGCTGTTCTGTGAAGGGAGTAGAACACAGCTTGTATGAGCTCTTCAGTTTCTTGGCAGTTTCTCACATGGAATAGCCTTCATTTCTCAGAACAAGAATAGACTGATGAGTTTCAGAAGAAAGATATTTGTTTCTGGCCATTTTGAGTCTGTAATCAAACCCACAAATGCTGATGCTCCAGATGCTCAACTAGTCTAAAGAAGGCCAGTTGTATTGCTTCTTTAATCAGAACYACAGTTTTCAGATGTGCTAACATAATTGCAAAAGGGTTTTCTAATGATCAATTAGCCTTTTAAAATGATAAACTTGGATTAGCTAACACAGCGTGCCATTGGAACACAGGAGTGATGGTTGCTGATAATGGGCCTCTGTACGGCTATGTAGATATTCCATAAAGAATCTGCCGTTTCCAGCTACAATAGTCATTTACAACAATAACAATGTCTCCACTGTATTTCTGATCAATTTTATGTTATTTTAATGGACAAAAATGTGCTTTTCTTTCAAAAACAAGGACATTTAGAAGTGACCCCAAACTTTTGAATGGTAGTGTATATTTTGTAAATTTTGTAATTTTGACACCAGTAGAGTAGCTATCTAGCTATATAAAAACTATATAAAGCTATATAAAAACGATATAAAAACACGCCTTCTCTGATGTTGGTTACAAGGCGTTACTTATTTAAGTTAGGTTAGAGAATATCATGCTYCCATTGGTGTATTAAAATGACAGTTATGGTGATGCCACCTTGTCCCCTTAATAATTAATCCAASTATTTGACATGGGTGAGGGGACCCTTAACTTTATAATAAAACTTGATTAATGTAAAAGCAACATTTGTCATTTGTCATACTTTGGTCATCATACTTTGATCTGTTGTCCTTCAAATATCATCCAATTTCATGAAAAACATGATTTTGACTTTTGATGACGTTTAAAACCTTGCGGTTACAGCGTTGTGCCAGTAACCGAAAGGTTGCTGGTTCGAATACCTGAACCAACAAGGTGAAAAATCTGCCGATGTGCCCTTGAGCAATGCAGTTAACTCTCATTTGCTCCAGGGGCACCGTACTACTATGGTMGACCCTARAAAATAACACTGCAACAGTATATGACTATATACTGTATATATTTGTTTGTTTTAATCTTTAAAGCTCATACCGCCAAGACATGGTAACCTTTTACCATTACCAATAACAAGGGAGGTTAGCATTATAATACTTATGACACCTAAAAATGGGGGAGCCAGATACACAAGGTATTTTCATTTCTAAACAGTAAAACATATGTATGAAAATACCCAAAAATAAAAGGTGACATTCTGCACTGCTGCCTCATATGAAACATTTGATCTCAAATCCAGAATGCTGGAGTATAGAGCCAAATTAAGAGTTTTAGCTTCACTGTCCAAATAAATACGTAGGGGAGTGTAGTCACACTGCTCCTGGTTCAGTGTAATGGTGGCTAATGGGGCCTCAGCAGGATGGAGGCTGATTGGGCTCCTTATGGTCTGGCCTGCGTGTTGCAGACTACAGTGACAAGTGTGGCTGTGTATCCCACAGAGGCCTGACTTAGCCAGGCCACCTTCTTTGTGTCACAGCAGATCTACATCGGACCCACATTAGCGCATCATGACTCATGTTCCCAATGGTACAACTGTGCCGTTCCACTCCCTCATGTAAAGAAGCACTCAGAGTTATACTGAGACAAGAAAATGTCATTTTTCAATCACTTTGGTGCAATTTTCACAATTATGTGGTACAAATTCACTTGTTCACTGCATCAAATTACTCTTTCAATTTGTATACATATTAAATCTTGGTATCTGCTTTTCAAAATGAAATATTATTTTGACATGAGTTTCTTGTCAATTGTCAACAATCCAATGAACTATCACTTAATCAAYCTGCTCAAAACTGTTAACTACTGAACCAAAATMATGTAGTGCCTAGTTAAAGTATATAGTTTGATAACTGCTGAACACTGTACATTCATAAATGTATCAATTTGACATCAATTTATGTTGGAAGGTACAACAAAATCGTATATGGATGTGGCTGTAAATACTACATCATTGTACTCAATCAGCCAGTGTGCTTTAATAGGACGAAGTGGAAAGAGTCACTCTATGTGCTGCCATTTGGAATTATAGTGTAGTGTACAATGCACTGTTGAAATACCTGAATTGTATTCCACTCATTATCTGAATTTCATTGAAACACTGTACATGTGGCTATCAATTAAGGCAGCCCCCCGCACCTGTCTGATTCAGAGGGGTTGGGATAAATGTGGTAGACACATTTCAGTTGAATGCATTCAGTTGTACCATTCACTAGGTATCCCCCTTTCCCTTACCCTAAATGTATGAATTTCAYGCAGCGAGACAGGCGATACTGTATCAATTGACAAGTCAATTAGAAAAGGTGATCGTGTACAATGTTGCATGGGGCAGAAATGGAATACAACATGGTTGGTCTAACATGCTCTATTTRTGTTTTTACAGTAGCCAACTGCTTTACAATACCCCTATTTCTGATGATTTGCCCTACGTATGTACAGTATAAGGACAATGAAACTGTAAGACTGACATATTTCTCACATTTAAAATGATTTTAAAATATGGTGTATGTCAAGTTATAGTCAAATACTGRATGGAAAATGACATTATTTCTATTCAGCACATCAAAAAGAATGTCTTGAAATGTGTATCTTACATTTTTTGCTGGATTAAATGGTAGTTAATATGATTAAATGGTGAGCCTATAATTATCTGATGTATTGGGGGCCGATTCAGACCTAGGTAATTTACACCTTTACATACTTCTCAGTATATGGTTTTCAGACTTACCTTATTCAGTCCAGTAACACGCTCTGCAAGTGTGGCTACCTTGCACACTCTGAATAAATGTCATTCCATCGCTGAAAGCCCTCCCACTTGCTGGCCATCAGATTTTCTTGTAGAGTTTTCATTCAATTGGATTTTCAGTACATTTATCTTAAGCCATCCCATTAAATATRGTGTACCTTTTGGTTAAAATTTTGTCAACAGACGCACTYTAATATATTGAGAGAACGGGTTCAGAATATTTGGGATCAATTAATGAAAGCATATCGGAAACGGCCAATATTAGCTAAAAATGCCAACATCGGCATCGGCCCGATGTCTGTCTAGTTTAATACCGATGTGCAAAACCGATGTCAAAGCTGACGTGCATACCTGACGTGCTGCTGTGTGGATTGAGCAGTCAACAAGTTGAGCAGTCATTTGAAAGAGTAAGAACATTTCAGTGAGACAACTCAAAGGCGAAATCCATTAACGCCAAGATAATGGAATTCATTGCCCTTGACAATCAACCATTCTCTGCCGTGGATAATGTTGGCTTTCGTGGACTGGTCGAGCACCACCAAGTAGCACACCACCAAGTAGGCACTATTTTTCAGATGTTGCCATACCGGAGTTACACGGTATTGTTGAAACTCGCATCCATGAGCTACTTGCTATGGGCGTCACTGCTATTAGCTTCATGACTGACATTTGGACCAGCGATGTCAGCGCCATGAGCATTATGAGTCTGACAGCACAGTGGGTCATCAGATTTCGTACTGAGGAAAGCCGTATTGCATGCTCAAGAATGTGCTGGTTCTCATACCGCTGCTGCCATTTCAATGGCATTTGAGAACGTGTTTGACACTTGGAAACATGAACACTCCTAGCTCCATTCAAACAACTGACTGGAGAAATTATCTCAACTGCGTCTGCAGCAGACGTGATACTCTGTCATGGCATTGAAATGCCTGCTCAACAAAAATGCCAACACAGACTGTCGGGTTAACTTGGAAAAGTACTCTGCTAGAGGCTGTGAACAAGCGATTCGGTGGCATTCTCTCTGAGCCTCTACTGTGTTGCCACCATGCTCGATGCTAGGTACAAGGACTGCTACTTCGATGCAGACAAGAAACAGGGTTTACGTTGGACACAGCTGGACAAGATGGAAACGGACACAGTGACAGTGCGCACAGAGGAAGAGAGGCCACGGACAGACAGAGCTGAAACTTCACTGCTTGACATGTATGATGAAATCCTGGTTGAGACTGAACAAATAAACAATGAAACAGCACAGCAAGTAAGTGAAAGAAATAGGTTTTGATTATGTTTTACTGGTAATGGGGACATGCGTAAATTCCAACAAAATAACTTTTTGGTCAGTGTGTGTGTGTGTTTCAACTATTTAACTGTACTAGAATGCTTAAAAGGCCGCAAACATTTTAAATATCGGTTATCAGTATCGTTTTTTGGGGGCAAGGAAAATATCGGATATCGGCCAAAAATGTCATATAGGTGAATCCCTAATCTAAACATATGCACATTCGTCTCCAATTCAGCGCCAATTGGTAGATTAAAAAAATACTCCTATTTTGCAGGTTATTTAGGTTAAGGAAAGTATTTATGAATCATAAACTGGTTTGGAGAGCCTTTACATACGAGAGAAAACGGTGGTTTGATTCATTCAGAAAATTGCCACATTCACTTCTTCAACCCATGGTAAAGTTGGAAGATTAGTGTACATATAYTTATTATAGGGAGAATAGTTACAGTAATAGGCTATATATACACTCATCTATTTCCTGCACTAACCATGGAACTGTGTGATGACACGGCCAAGTATTGCGCCCTTTATCAGGTTCAAACTGTCACAACTTGGTGTGCCCTCCGCACAATAGCAATTTAATTAGCCTTCATGTCTTTAAAATATATTATCAACTGTTACTAATGATCCTCAGCAACAACCACATGTGACGGCATTTACAGAGGAAGGAAATGGAATGATAATGTAGGCTATACCAACTGAAGGGAACTAACAGTTAAATGGCAGTTGAATATGTGTGGTTATTAGGCCTTCTGATGCTCAATACTGATAGGGATTCATTTTTAACTTGATAGAAATGGTAGACAGAAAGTCAGGGTAGCCTATCATTAAGACATTCGAGAGTGCACATCCTTGCAAGTTAAAAGGCCGTACAATTTACATTCAGCATAATGGCACCGCATTTCATAAACTTTACTGTGGGAAAAATAATATGCCCAACATGCCCATTCATCAGATGGACACACTTCCTCTCCCAGACCCCCACATGCATGTGTGTTTTAACACACACACACACACCTCACTCCCCTTCTTGGCTTCCATGGCAACCCCCACGGGAACCTTTCRCCAATAGAATCTTTCCCCCACAGGAACCACGCCTGTTGGCATTCTCACAAACAATTGCAACATTGTTTCAATAATATATAGAACTTTTCTCGCAGCTCTGAAATATTAAGCTTTAATCACTCCCTCATGTAAAGAAGCACTCAGAGTTATACTGAGACAAGAAAATGTCATTTTTCAATCACTTTGGTGCAATTTTCACAATTATGTGGTAAAATTCACTTGTTCACTGCATCAAATTACTCTTTCAATTTGTATACTATTAAATCTTGGTATCTGCTTTTCAAAATGAAATATTATTTTGACATGAGTTTCTTGTAATTGTCAACAATCAATGAACATCACTTAATCAATGCTCAAAACTGTTAACTACTGAACCAAAATTATGTAGTGCCTAGTTAAAGTATATAGTTTGATAATGCTGAACACTGTAAATTCATAAATGTATCAATTTGACATCAATTTATGTTGGAAGGTACAACAAAATCATATATGGATGTGGCTGTAAATACTACATCATTGTACTCAATCAGCCAGTGGTGCTTTAATAGGACGAAGTGGAAAGAGTCACTATGTGCTGCCATTTGGAATTTAGTGTAGTGTACAATGCACTGTTGAAATACCTGAATTGTATTCCACTCATTATCTGAATTCATTGAAACACTGTACATGTGGCTATCAATTAAGGCAGCCCCCCGCACCTGTCTGATTCAGAGGGGTTGGGATAAATGTGGTAGACACATTTCAGTTTGTCCATTCACCTTCACTGGTATCCCCCTTCCTTACCCTAAATGTATGAATTTCAGGCAGCGAGACAGGCGATACTGATCATTTGACAAGTCAATTAGAAAAGGTGATCGTGTACAATGTTCATGGGGCAGAAATGGAATACAACATGGTTGGTCTAACATGCTCTATTTTTTTTTACAGTAGCCAACTGCTTTACAATACCCATTTCTGATGATTTGCCCTACGTATGTACAGTATAAGGACAATGAAATGTAAGACTGACATATTTCTCACATTTAAAATGATTTTAAAATATGGTGTATGTCAAGTTATAGTCAAATACTGCATGGAAAATGACATTATTTCTATTCAGCACATCAAAAGAATGTCTTGAAATGTGTATCTTACATTTTTTGCTGGATTAAATGGTAGTTAATATGATAAATGGTGAGCCTATAATTATCTGATGTATTGGGGGCCGATTCAGACCTAGGTAATTTACACCTTACATACTTCTCAGTATGGTTTTCAGACTTACCTTATTCAGTCCAGTAACACGCTCTGCAAGTGTGGCTACTTGCACACTCTGAATAATGTCATTCCATCGCTGAAGCCCTCCCACTTGCTGGCCATCAGATTTTCTTGTAGAGTTTTCATTCAATTGGATTTTCAGTAACATTTATCTTAAGCCATCCATTAAATATTGGTACCTTTTGGTTAAAATTTTGTCAACAGACGCACTGTAATATATTGAGAGAACGGGTTCAGAATATTTGGGATCAATTAATGAAAGAATATCGGAAACGGCCATATTAGCTAAAAAATGCCAACATCGGCATCGGCCCGATGTCTGTCTAGTTTAATACCGATGTGCAAACCGATGTCAAAGCTGACGTGCATACCTGACGTGCTGCTGTGTGGATTGAGCAGTCAACAAGTTGAGCAGTCATTTGAAAGAGTAAGAACATTTCAGTGAGACAACTCAAAGGCGAAATCCATTAACGCCAAGATAATGGAATTCATTGCCCTTGACAATCAACCATTCTCTGCCGTGGATAATGTTGGCTTTCGTGGACTGGTCGAGCACCACCAAGTAGGTAGGCACTATTTTTCAGATGTTGCCATACCGGAGTTACACGGTATTGTTGAAACTCGCATCCATGAGCTATTGCTATGGAATCATAAACTGGTTTGGAGAGCCTTTACATACGAGAGAAAACGGTGGTTTGATTCATTCAGAAAATTGCCACATTCACTTCTTCAACCCATGGTAAAGTTGGAAGATTAGTGTACATATAATTATTATAGGGAGAATAGTTACAGTAATAGGCTATATATACACTCATCTATTTCCTGCACTAACCATGGAACTGTGTGATGACACGGCCAAGTATTGCGCCCTTTATCAGGTTCAAACTGTCACAACTTGGTGTGCCCTCCGCACAATAGCAATTTAATTAGCCTTCATGTCTTTAAAATATATTATCAACTGTTACTAATGATCCTCAGCAACAACCACATGTGACGGCATTTACAGAGGAAGAAATGGAATGATAATGTAGGCTATACCAACTGAAGGGAACTAACAGTTAAATGGCAGTTGAATTGTGTGGTTATTAGGCCTTCTGATGCTCAATACTGATAGGGATTCATTTTTAACTTGATAGAAATGGTAGACAGAAAGTCAGGATAGCCTATCATTAAGACATTCGAGTGCACATCCTTGCAAGTTAAAAGGCCGTACAATTTACATTCAGATAATGGCACCGCATTTCATAAACTTTACTGTGGGAAAAATAATATGCCCAACATGCCCATTCATCAGATGGACACACTTCCTCTCCCAGACCCCCACATGCATGTGTGTTTTAACACACACACACACACACCTCACTCCCCTTCTTGGCTTCCATGGCAACCCCCACGGGAACCTTTCTCCAATAGAATCTTTCCCCCACAGGAACCACGCCTGTTGGCATTCTCACAAACAATTGCAACATTGTTTCAATAATATATAGAACTTTTCTCGCAGCTCTGAAATATTAAGCTTTTTTGAGGCCTTGCTCACAATTCATTCTGTGGCAGCCAATGACCAAACGATATACTGTATGTGAGGCTCTTGATCATATCTTTGATCATGACACTGGTGAAGAGGAGAGAGGCCAGGAAACTGACAGTGAAGACGCATTAGAGGAGGAAGTGTCAGAAGTTGAATCAACACAGAATATGATCCAGACCAAGAGACAACCGATGTGGAACAATCCAGTGATGAGGAAGAGGCCCTGCTGAGGTTGTTGTTACATTCTGGTCAAAGAATGGGAATTTGTCCTGGTCTTCATCCCCACCTGATAGGAGAGGTCGGCTGTCGGCTGAAAATTTTATCAGGATGACCCCAGGGCCAACGAGATACGCCTA
>NW_019957557.1:117676-128008 GCF_002910315.2 Salvelinus sp. IW2-2015
TTGATGCCTTGCTCAACAATTCATCTCTGGGCAGCACAATGAGCAAAACGAATATGAGCGGTAGGTGAGCTCCTCTGATCCATAAATCTCGTTTGATCATGACGATGGTAAAAAGAAAGAGAGTAGCGCCCGGAAATGACTGTATCAGCTGTAAGAGTCGCTATTTTATTGAGAAGCGAAGTCGTCAGAAGTTGGAATCAACACAGCACTAGTATCCAGACCAAGAGACACAAAGCTCTACGCTAGCAGACAATGTATTCACAGGTATGATGAGTCAAGAGAGGGCCCCATGCTCCGGAATGTAGTGATTCACTATCTCCAGTGCAGATCTCACAAAGCAATGCAGTTTGTGGTGGCGCTAAAAGAGTCTACTTCCACACACCTGATAGGAGAGTTCGCGAACATGTTCGGCTGACCAGCAATATTTCCACTTGTCAGGGAATCATCGTTTCGAAGGCATCTTGTAGCCACAGTCAGATACCCATAGGCTCCCGCATAACGAGAGTTTTCATAAGAGCTTAAGACTTCTCCGAGAAGGGCCAACAGCGAGAGGACAAGGAGGGACGTAGAATGATTTAGTGGACAGGCTGTTTCTTAATGTTTTGCAAGCTAATTCATTTTATCGAATAGTTATAACGTACAGACAGTGAGATATAATGATCTCAATTATGGTCGCGTGAGAATGCGTGGAGTAGTATAACGAGAGACAGCGTAGTGAATGGAGTTGAGAGATGCGAACAGGTGAGCATAAGTCCCAATCGGTCCATTGGATGGGCCCGTAGTAACCACGCAACAGTTGCTCAATCGGCGGAGCCCCCAGTACTCCCAGATGTTGAGTGATGTGGTTCCGCCCGTCTCCACGGTATGGACCGTTCTCCACTATATGGGGTGAAACTGTGGCCAACTTGTTAACGAGGAGACCCAAAACTGACTCCACTGTGATATGATGGTCAAGGCCAAAGCAGTACGACGTACTCACAACCTATATCGAGAAACACATAACTTACATCACAAAGATTGATGGTGGCCCGGTACGCGCCTCACTTACGTACTGGGCACACCGAGTATCCTCTCTACCATATAGTGATTAACAGCCAGAGCTACTGCGCATGGAACTGTATGGTTCCAGAGTCTAGCTCAGCATTGGAATGGGTGGCCAGGATCTCCAGGTTTTGGGGCCCAATGATCTCCAGACCTAGTGTGGTCCGGTCACTCACCTAGACTGGTATAACTATGTGGCGGCCACTCCACGTATGGGCTCAAGTCTTCAGCGACACCGATGTCTACCTGGGCACACTTCAGCTTCCACACTGATTCAGTGGCCGCCGTTCCGGACACACCCTATACAATGCCGTCGTCGCCATCCTCAAGGGACACCTGAGTAAGGAAGTACAACTCCAGACCTATGGTAACACAGGGCGCCGTCACATAAATACAAATCAGTAAGCGGGGGCGATCTTCTCCCTAGACCATATCTCCCAGGGCTCGAATATCAATAAACTTCTCATGCGCACTATTGAAGATCAATTCTACAGATGAGTTTCAAACACATATGTCCTCTGCAGCTGTGCTAAAAAATACGTTGCACTACCAATTTCAGTCATCCATTTTCTTTTCTCCCTCATCACCAGTTGATACTCTCCCTTCTTCTGCGTTCTCTTCGTATACAATCTCTGCCGCAACAATATGTTTCATTGAGTATTTGTTATTGTCAAAATAATCCATACATGATGCTTTTTTTGCTTAAAAACAAGTTGTATGAGCTCAGGTCAATGAGGCCTACAGGCCAGGCCATAAATAGCAAATAGAAGTTCAAAACTTGTAATGTTCACAAGAACGTAAGTTGATAAAAAGTAACACAACATAATAGTGTAATACATGTATCATTATGGTTTATAATCAGCTTAAATGAGGCGGTCATTTTGACCGGGAACACAGAAAAATTAACATGAAACGACACAACAGGAGGTTAAACCACTTTCATTGATGTCAGCATAAACATAAATTACACTATTACATGCATAACTCCCAACATGACAGTCTCAAAGTCTCGTCAGTATAGCTGTACATGATTTTCATCATAAAGCATTTAAACAGTAACATTTTTTTATTAAGCAATTTTCTCATCCCAAATCCGTCTCAACATAAACTGTCTGGCCCAGACGGAGTATTTGCTCTCATTATAAACCCCATCCATGTTAGAACCGTTATCAGAGGGTTCCGCTCATGTTTGGATTATAAAATAATGAGGAACAAATGAGCACTGAAGAGAGACGATTACAGATGGACATCTGTCCATCCCAAATGTTCCTGGATATGACATATGACTTAACCCTAACACACAAGGAGATGTTTACTCTGTAAAACCAATGGGAGTCTATGGTTGGAATTAACTCGAAGAACGTGTGTAGTTTTTCTACATATTTTAAAAGACTGGCTGCCGGGCAATTGAGAGACACAGACAGTAATGAGTTTGGTTTCGAACTGAAGAGAGGAGGAAGGCTAAACTCATTCTGACTCTCGACTGTCTGTGTCTGAGTGTTGAAAGGGTTGGAAAGCTGAGATTGTCAACCACAAAGGCCCATCCTGAATTGTCTGCACGTTCTATACAACACCACGGTAACTGCGTGCACAGAGCTGGTGAGGGGAGAACGGCTCATAAACAGTGGGCTGAAATGAGTGAATGGAATGTTATAAACACATGGAAAACCAGTAGAGAACCACGAGCCCTTTGTACCCTTTGCCATCCATACTATGAGCACTTCGCTCCCCAATTAAGGGAGCCACCTGGGGGTGTGGTTCAATGGGGTGTTTTACTGTTCGCTATATGTGTATCCTGACAGCAATTTTGTTAGTGCCCTCGAGTTCACAGTCGCCCAAACAGACCACAGTCATTGGTGTTGAATTGCTTAGCAACCCGCGTGACGTGATTGGTTCCAGAATCCCATGCGCTGAGCGTAATCAAAGAGAAAAGAGCGTGAAGAGAGGCAAAAAAGGGCCAAAATCTGTTTTCTCTGGCAGGGGCGGTTTTTTGTTTTGTTCGACTCACCAAGATGAGGAGTTTCTGTTATGGAGGTCAATGAGTGTTTTGAATTTGATTAACAGAAAAGTGCATGGCTTATTTGACATGTGGCTTATTTGATCTAATATAAGTTTTACAGATGATTAGTTTATTGAGATTACTGTAACAATTAAGTTAGACATGTTGACATCCATGTAACTTTGGAGCAAAAACACTTTGTATCGGAGTTGTGCCTGGTCGTCACAAGTTACAAACAGCCACAAAGTCATAACCCCGCCTATTTCTACAATTTATCTCTTAAAAAATGTATCTTAACCTTAAGCACACTGCGAACCGTGCTATGTCTAAAGTCCACCTCGAAACATAAATGGAGAAACCAAAAAAACCTGTAAAGGCTGGATGCACGACAGCCCCGCCGTTCCGTTTCGTTGACAAAGATCCCATGGTTATTGCGGACATAAGCATCAAGCGATATATACCATAATCTCTGATGAAAGCTGTTGATGCTTAACCTTTAAAGTCCGAATGTTCAAGATGTTAGAATTGGAGAAAATTACAAGCCTTTATATTTTTTTTTTAAACAAATTCTGTTCAACATTAAAAATGTGAGGGAGCAGTAATTGTTGTGATGAACAATTTCCAAAAGCTAACTGCATGTACTGGTGTAGAATCGGCTTGAAAATTATTCTGCCGTGCAGGACAAACTGGCACCACTCTGGAATGATTTAGTATCGTCAACTGAATAGCTGCTCTCTGCGAGTGTGTCCACGTGTAGGGCAAGAGATTAAAAATCAAACCAACCCTCAGGTAAAAAGAGCTGAAGACCCTCAATACTCATCTTCTGTGTGATCAAAAACTGACTCTATTGACCGAAAAAATGTATTCCTATTCTACACTGTGTAAGTAAATAGGCAGTTCTATTGATCCAGGTTAATTGCGAACCAAAAAACAAATTATGATTAAATAACTGTGAAGTATGCAGGGCAATGTGTTTCTAAATGCCAGACTGCTTGCTAAACCATACTTTCAACTAATAAGAATAATTGTCTGTCTTTGCAGGATCCTTGATCCTGGCACTTGTCAAGAATGCCTGAATGGCTTCGCGCTTGATCTTTCTGATCTGGCTCATACAGTTTCAATTCCAATTATTCAAGATTCTACATATTAGCGCAAGTTATCATTTCATAAGCGCTGGACTGGTGCGACACTTGGCACATTTCGAATATTAGAGATATGCGCAAAATTGGTCCAATTTTCTTGCTATTCTATCCATGCGGGCTTTTGCAGCTACCTGAGACATGAACAGAGAGGTGGAGAGGGCCATACAGGCTGTCTGCAGGCTACCCTGAGCATGAAACAGAGAGGTGGAGGGTACAGTCTGTCTGCATGCTAAGCTGAGACATGAAAGCAGAGAGTGGGAGGCATACAGGCTGTCTGCAGGCTAATCCTTAGACATGAAACAGAGAGGTGGAGGGCAACCAGCGCTGTCTGCGGCTACCATGAGACATGAATCCAGAGAGGGGGAGGAATACAGGGCTGTCTGCGGCTACCTGGAGACATGAAACAGAAGAGTGGAGGCATACAGCTGTCTGCAGGCTACCTAGACATGAAACAGAGAGTAGGAGGGCAACAGGCTTCTTGCAGGCTACCTGAAACATGAAACAGAGTGGGACGGCATACAGCTGTCTGCAGGGCACCTGAGACATGAAACAGAGAGGTGGGAGGGCATACAGGCTGTCTGCGGCACCTGAGACATGAACAGAGAGGTGGGAGGAAAACAGCTGTCTGCAGGCTTACCTGAACAGGGGAAACAGAGAGGTGGAGGGCATACAGGCCTGCTGCAGCTACCTGAGACATGAAACAGAGAGGTGGAGGCATACAGGCTGGTCTGCAGTTTCTACCTGAGACAATGAAAGCAGGAGGTGGAGGAATACAGGCTGTCTGCAGCTACCTGAACATGAAACAGAAGGTGGGAGGGCATACAGGCTGTCTGCATGCTACCGAGACATGAAAACAGGAGAGGTGGGAGGAAGACAGGCTGTCTGCAGCTACCTGAGACAGTGGCCTTGTTGTTTGTTCTCACCGGTTTATCTGCCCTACTCATTTTATAGAATCAAAAGGTGTCTTATAACTAACCAAGACTAGACACAGCCCGTCGTTTCAAATTGGGAACAAAGAGTCAGTGGTCAGAACAAGCAAGGAGATTGAAAACATTTTGCAGAATGCGCCCAAAAATCCATCTTTTTCAATCTTCCCCACTGCCGGCCACTGGCTTCCTCTGACACTATATTTGGTAGTAAGTGGAAACGCAAGCGAAATGCTTCACATTATACATCCAGTGAAAAATCTGGCTCATTTGTTCTATGTGTGCAAGAATCGGTCCCACCTGATCTTGCCTCCTCCCGACAATGCCTTCACTTTTTTGAAGACATTTATTTCACCTGACGGCCGCTAGATATCTGATCAAGATTACAATGGACCATCTGTACGTAATGCGTTTCACTGCCTATAGTGTGACTCTTTTATTTCCAGTTATTTTTATATCCCCCGTCCCGCAGGAGGCCTCTTTGGTAGGCCTTCATTGTAGAATGAAGAATTGGTTCTTAACTACATGCCTGAGTTAAAGAAGTTAGATAAAGGTAACTAAAGAGTGAAGCGCACGTTAAGCAGATCTTAAATTATTAAAGCAAGTGAGAGTTTTTTGTATGGGTGGGAATGAGTGAGCTCAAATTTAGTCAAGATTCCAACATAATTGCCTATTTTGATTTGAGGCACCGCGGGATAGTATCGCTCCCCAAAAACACAAAAAACTGTCCATTTGTGGTTGCATGATTTTACCATTTGTGTCATTGTAATGGTTTCTATGGTTTCGTAATGCGTTTGCTTGTTAGGAGCGTAGTATAAGTGTGATGCATGCACTCCCCAGCAACTTAAGGAAAAACACTTTATATGGAGTGTCCCTGTTGAAGTTCGGAACGGTTCTATGATTTCATGAGGGCTAGCATCTCACTCTCCGCTTGAATACAGGCGGTTGACGTCAACATCCTCCACATGGATACATTTTTAATTAATAACGAGACGTATCACCAATCCAAAGAGAGGAATAGTTGTATGTTCCCCAGGCAAGATAACTAAAAATGCGCTCAAACATAAGGGGGATGTACGAGGATAAGAGCCAATGAGTAATTTCGGATGGAAGACATTATTTGAGCGAGAAGCGTCCTTCGTGGGCAAATTTTGCTCAAAGAAAGAAGACTGGTAACAGTAGCTGACTATCGAGAGACACCAATCGTTGCCCCTACGGTTGCTAATGTGCTAAAGTCCAACCTTCGAAACCATAAATGGAGAAACAAAACCTGTTAATAGGCGGGTGCTTACAGCACGCCGTTCCGTCTTCGTGGACAAAGAACCCATTTTATGCGGAGACATAAAGCACTTCTTCATAATATCCATATCGCTGATGAAAGCTGTTTTGATGGCTAACGTAGCTCAACGAATTCAAATGTTTAAATTGGAGAAAAAATTACAAGCCTTTATTTTATTTTTTAAACAAATTCTTCAACATTAAAATGTGTGACAAGAGATTGTTGTTATGAACAATTGCCAAAGCTTCTGATGCTACTGTTTAGATTCGGCTGTGAAATTATTCTGCCGGCAGGACAACTGGCACCTTGCTCTGGATGATTTGTATCGTCAACTGTAGACTGCCATGGCCAGTGGTCCCGTGTAGCACAGAGATGTGGAAAGTCAAAACCCAACCCTCAGGGTAAAAAGCGATGACCTCATTACTCATCTCTGTTTTGATCAAACTGACTCTATACCAAAACTTATCCTATTTACACTGTTTAGTAAATAGGCAGGTTCTATTGATCCAGTCTATTCACACTGAAGACATGAAACAGAGAGGTGGAGGAAACAGGCTGTCTGCAGGCTACCTGAGACATGAAAACAGAGAGGTGGAGGTGAATACAAGGCTGTCGCAGCTACCTGAGACATGAAACAGAGACGTGGAGGGCAATACAGGCTGTCTGCAGGCTACCTTGAGACATGAAAAGAGAGGTGGAGGGAATTAAGGCTGTTCTGCAGCTACTGAACATGAAAGCAGAGGGGGAGCATACAGGCTTGTCTGCAGGCTACCTGAGACATGAAACAGAGATGTGGGAGGGCGATACAGGCTGTCTGCTAGGCTACTGAGACATGAAACAGAAAGGTGGGGTAGGATACAGGCTGCTGCATGCTACCTGAGACATGAAACAGAGAGGTGGGAGGGCATACAGGCTGTCGCAGGCTACCTGAGACATGAAACAGAGACCTGTGGGAGGGAATACAGAGCGCTCTCCGCAGGCTACCTGAGACATGAAACAGAGATGGCCTGGGGCTGACAGGCTGTCTGCAGGCTACCTGAGACATGAAACAGAAAGAGGTGGAGCAACAGGGCTGTCTGCAGGCTACCTGAGACGATGAAAACAGGAGGTGAGTACCGATTATTGGGAGAGGACACAAATAAAGAGGCCCGTCTGGAATACAGCGCTAATTAAGTCGAGACATGAAACAGAGAGGTGGAGGGCCATACAGGCTGTCTGCAGGCTACCTGATACATGAAACAGAGAGGTGGGAGGGAATACAAGCTGTCTGCAGGCTACCTGAGACATGAAACAGGGGTGGGAGGCAATACAGCGATCTGCAGGCTACCTGCCGGACATTAAGAAAACAGTAAAGAATAAAAATAGATCCCGGGTTGAATACATAAAATCCTGCCACTATTTAAAAATTTGAAATGGTTTCAAAACAAATGTCCTTGTTAAACTTTGACACAAAGTAGTCTGTGATAAATAGCACAATATGTTTCATCTGAGTATTTGTTATTGTCAAAATAATCCATACATGATGCTTTTTTTGCTRAAAAACAAGTTGTATGAGCTCAGGTCAATGAGGCCTACAGGCCAGGCCATAAATAGCAAATAGAAGTTCAAAACTTGTAATGTTCACAAGAACGTAAGTTGATAAAAAGATCTAACACAACATTAGGTGATAATACATGTATCATTATGGTTTATAATCAGCTATAATGAGGCGGTCATTTTGGACCGGGAACACAGAATTAATTAACATGAAACGAACACAACAGGAGGGTTAAACCACTTTCATTGATGTCAGCATAAACATAAATTACACTATTACATGCATAAGCTCCCAACATGACAGTCTCAAAGTCTCGTCAGTATAGCTGTACATGATTTTCATCATAAAGCATTTAAACAGTAACATTTTTTTTATTATAAAGCAATTTTCTCATCCCAAATCCGTCGCAACATAAACTGTCTGGCCCAGACGGAGTATTTTGCTCTCATTATAAACCCCATCCATGTTAGAACCGTTATCAGAGGATTCCGCTCATGTTTGGATTATAAAATAATGAGGAACAAATGAGCACTGAAGAGAGACGATTACAGATGGACATCTGTCCATCCCAAAATGTTCCTGGATATGACATATGACTTAACCCTYACACACAGGAGATGATTTACTCTGTAAAACCAATGGGAGTCTATGGTGGGAATCTTAATCTCGAAGAACTGTGGTAGTTTTTCTGACTATTTTTAAAAGACTGGCTGCCGGGCAATTGAGAGCACCAGACAGTAATGAGTTTGTTTCGAACTGTAAGAGGAGGAAAGGCTAAACTCATTCTGACTCTCGACTGTCTGTGTCTGAGTGTTGAAAGGCTGAGAAATGTAATTCTCAGGAACAGCTCCTCACTTGTGTCCAAATATATATTTTTGAGAGGTTCACATAGCATACTATAGGTTAGCTATATTGCCAAATGGGTGGTCAATAGAGGTCGACCGATACRGATTATTGGAGGACCAAAAAAAGCCGATACCGATTAATCGCCCGATTAAAAAATAAATAAATAATAATAATAAAAATAAAATTAAAAATAAATAAATAAATTAATATATATATTTGTAATAATGACAATTACAACAATACTGAATGAACAATGAACACTTTTATTTTAACTAAATATAATACATTAATAAAATCAATTTAGTCTCAAATAAATAATGAAACATGTTCAATTTGGTTTAAATAATGCAAAAACAAAGTGTTGGAGAAGAAAGTAAAAGTGCAATATGTGCCATGTAAAAAGCTAACGTTTAAGTTCCTTGCTCAGAACATGAGAACATATGAAAGCTGGTGGTTTCTTTTAACATGAGTCTTCAATATTCCCAGGTAAGAAGATTTAGGTTGTAGTTATTATAGGACTATTTCTCTCTATATCATTTGTACTTCATATACCTTTGACCATTGGATGTTCTAATAGGTACTTTAGTATTGCCAGCCTAATCTCGGGAGTTGATAGGCTTGAAGTCATAAACAGCGCAATGCTTGAAGCACAGCGAAGAGCTGCTGGCAAATGCAGGACAGTGCTGTTTGAATGAATGCTTACAAGCCTGCTGCTGACTACCACCACTCAGTCAGACTGCTCTATCAAATATCAAATCATAGACTTAATTATAATATAATAACACACAGAAATACGAGCCTTAGGTCATTAATATGGTCAAATCCGGAAACTATCATTTCGAAAACAAAAAGTTTATTCTTTCAGGGAAATACGAAACCGTTACGTATTTTATCTAACGGGTGGCATTCATAAGTCTAAATATTGCTGTTACATTGCACAACTTTCAATGTTATGTCATAATTACGTACATTTCTGGCAAATTAGTTCGCAAGGAGCCAGGCGGCCCAAACTGTTGCACATACCCTGACTCTGCGTGCAATGAACGCAAGAGAAGTGACACAATTTCCCTAGTTTAATTTTGCCTGCTAACATGAATTTCTTTTAACTAAATATGCAGGTTTAAAAAAATATACTTGTGTATAGATTTTAAGAAAGGCATTGATATTTATGGTTAGGTACATTCGTGCAAAGATTGTGCTTTTTTCGCAAATGCGTTTTTGTTCAATCATTCCCTGTTTGGCGAAGTTGGTTGTCTTTGTTAGGAAGAAATGGTCTTCACACAGTTCGCAACGAGCCAGGCGGCCCAAACTGCTGCATATACCCTGACTCTGTTGCACAGAACGCAAGAGAAGTGACACAATTTCCCTAGTTAAAAGAAATTCATGTTAGCAGGCAATATTAACTAAATATGCAGGTTTAAAAATATATACTTGTGTATAGATTTTAAGAAAGGCATTGATGTTTATGGTTAGGTACACATTGGTGCAACGACAGTGCTTTTTTTGCGAATGTGCTTGTTAAAACACCCGTTTGGCGAAGTAGGCTGTGATTCAATGACAAA